>NC_143510.1:18267394-18567394 GCF_031878675.1 Megascapheus bottae
CACACCTGTAATCCTACTTACACAGGAGGCTGAAATTTGAGGATCTCATGCTGGTTTGAAGCCAGCATGGGCCGAAAAAGTCCGTGAGACTCTTATCTCCAATTAACCACCAGAAAACTGGAAGTGGCACTGTGGCTCAAAGTGGGAGAGGACTAGCCTTGAGTGACAAAGCTCAGGGACAACGCCCAGGCCCAGAGTTCAAGCCCTAGGACTGATTCAACACAATTAGTACTCTAGATCACAAAGCAAAAAATTATAGATAGTAGAAACTGTGTGCTTAACAATTATGCATAATAAAATTTATGTCCCTTCAACCTAGGCAATACATCTTAGAAGTCACCTAAAAGGTATATTCTCTCCTTTAAGCCTCAGAAAAGCCTTGGACATATACTTGAAAGAATAACATCTAATACCAGGTGATGGTGGCTCACACCTGTAATCCTCAGGAGGCTTAGGTTTGAAGAGTGTGGTTCTAAGCCACCATAGGCAGAAAAGTCTGAGATCTTTTCTCTAATTCATCACGAAAAAGCCGAAAGTGGAGCCATAACTCAAGTGGTAGAGTCTTAACCTTGAGCACAAAAGTTCAGTGACCAGGTTGAGTTCAAGCCTCGGTACCAGCATACAAAATAAAAAAAGAAAACAAAGATGCCTCTGGATTTCAGATATTCTTACAAATTTTAATTACTGGCAAAATATTTTTTTAATCACATCCACGAGCAAATCAGCTACCAATATGGCTGTGAAGGAAGTACTCACAGCTAGGTGTAAAGGGCTTACTGTCGCTCTATTATCTGAATCAGTCAACATGTCTGTTCCCGAAGTTTCCATTAACTGAAAAAGAGGTATTTTAAATGTAAGAAATGATTTACACATGTACATACCATAGCAGTTTTTCCTCCCTTTTCTTTGTTCAACGTATAACACTTATAACGTATAAGTGGATAACACAAGGCTTCTAGAACAGGATCATCTCAAAGATTTAGGTGGCAGGGGCCACAGAATAAGAGCAAAGTTACGAACTAGTAATATGGGGAAGTAGTATTTAACTTGGCGCAAGTAAACCTCTCGCTTCCCCCTACACAATTTCTGCCACCATCTTTGCTCTTAGAGATAAATGGAAAACATTTAAAGTATCAGTTCCAATGGGAACAAGGAAGATAAAACATAAGGAATTGGCTAATACTTACAACATCTAAAGGAGTTTCACTTGCAATCTGAAAGATTAAAAACAAAAATAGAAAGTATTAAGCCTTTTCTTTCATAGTTTTGTTACTTTTTGTTCTAATATGCATTTTCATTGCCTCCAATAAAACAAAGACTTTTACACAAGCAACTATACAAAGTAATAGACAACAAATCTATATATAGGTCTAAGAGTTTAAGCTAAGGATCTAAAATAACCTAAGAAAATAGGGACATTATTGTAATACATGTTAACTTTTTCTTTTATATCCACTTTCCTGGAATTTTACTTTCAAAAGAAATAAAGTGAAATTTATATTGTAAGTTTATTTAAAGAAATCTTTAAAGGATGGGAGTTTGGCCTAGTGGAAGAGTGCTTGCCTAGCATGCACAAAGACCCAGGTTTGATTCCACGGTACTACATACATAGAAAAAGCTGGAAATGGTGCTGTGGCTCAAGTGGTAGAGCTTTAGCCTTGAGAAAACCCAAGGAGAGTGCTCAGGCCCTGAGTTCAAGCCCTAGGACTGGCAAAAAAAAAAAAAATTAACCTGAAGCATCTGCTCCAAAGGAGTATATTTTAACTTGTCCTCTATTTTCTTTATGGTATGGGAAAGTGGGATGAATGATACATATATATCATAACGACACCACAGTTGAAATAAAAACTTCCTTTACAGAAGTAGACTCCCTCAAGAGACCTTTCAGGACATACTAAATATATAGGAGGAATCTGTCTTTCACAGGACCTTTTATTTTTCATTTAAGATATAGTAGTAATTTTCAGAAATTTATGGAAGAGTCAAAGGGGCAGAAGAAGTAAGTGGTACAGACCTAGATGTAGGATGATGTGTAGGACAAGGGTGTATAGAGCCATTTTTAGGAATTTATCTACTTCTGGTTTTTGTTATTTTTGAAATAGGAGTCTCATTATTATTGCACAAGCTCCTGGCTCAAATCATCTTCTTGCGCAGTGAGAACTAAAGTGTATACCAACATGACCTCTTCAAAGATTTTAAGAAAACATCTTAGTTTAGGCTATACTGAACCCCTTAGCATCCCAAGTGCTGAGATTACAGGTGTGTACTATACCATGCTGAGCTCGGAGATTGTTTTTTTGTTTTTGTTTTTTCCCCATTCCATTCTCCTTTCTTTTTCAAAAAGGAAAAAAAGCACAAACAATCATACTAAAGTAATAAGTAAAGGAGACTGAAGATGTTAAAATACAAAATGAAATTTGTTTCTTATTTTTCTGGTTGTACTGGGGTTTGAAATTTGAGCCTCTTGATCATATTACTAGACTATAAACTCACATTAATTTTCCTTTTTAGTTTTTGCCAGTCCTGGGGCTTAAACTCAGGGCCTGAGCTTTGTTCTTGGGCTTTCTCAAGGCTAGCATGCTCTACCACTTGAGCCACAGCACTATTTCCAGCTTTTTTTCCTATGTATGTGGTACAGAGGAAATCAAACCTGGGTCTTCATGCATGCTAGGCTGGCATTCTACCAGTAGGCCAAACTCCCAGCCCCCACATTAATGTTCTTAAGAATTCAGGAATCTTACCAGCTGAAGACATAGACGGTGACCATAAGCAGCTGAATAATGAACTGCATTGTATCCTTGCTTGTCCCGGATCCCTGGATTTGCATCATTTCTTAATAAGTATTCCAGGCATCTATGTACAGCAATAACATACAAAAATTCAGAATCCTACATTTTTAAACCATTAATAAAAACAGAGACAAACTATGAAGTTTTTTTTCTTTTTTTTTTTTTTTTGGCATGAGTAATATAAACATGACAAATACAGAGGTAGGGTGGTAGCCTTGAGCTGAAGAGCCCAGAGTTCAAGCCTCACGACTGACGACAAAAAAAAGGCAACATAAATAAATAAAAATGACAAATACAAAAAAATTACAAATACATCTAAAACTATAAACATCGTATGAGCCAGGCACTAGTGGATCACACCTGCAATCCTTGCTTTTCAGGGGCCAGAAGTGGTGCTGTGGCTCAAGTGGTAGCATTCTAGCCTTGAGAAAGTCCAAGGACAGTGCTCAGGCCCTGAGTTCAAGCCCCAGGACTGGCAAAAAACAAAACAAAAAATCCAAAATGTTAGCCAGGGGCAGTGGCTCATGCCTGTCTGTAATCCTAGCTACGCAGGAGGCTGAGATCTGAGGATCTTGATTCAAAGCCAGCCTGGGCACTAAAGTTCATGAGACTTTTATCTCCAATTAACCACCAGAAAACTGGAAGTGGTAACTGTGGCTCAAGAGGTAGGGTGATAGCCTTGAGTTAAAGAGCTCAGGGACAATGCTCAGGCCCAGAGCTCAAGCCCATGATCGATCAAATTAAATAAATAAATAAATACTTAAAAAAAATAAATTCAAGGTGTGTGTGTACACTTAAAATCAGGACCTCAGTACTATCCCCCCAAACCCCTTAGCTTCTTTGCTCAAGGCTGGTACTATACCACTTGAGCCATATGTCTACTTCTGGGGGTTACCTGAAGAATAAGAGTCTCAAGGACTTTCGGTCCTGAGCAGGCTTCAAACCTGATCCTCAGAAATCAGCTTCCTGGTAGCTGATTAGTAGTTTTAATAGCTAATTATTGAAATTCCCAATTTGTAAAATTACACTGACATTATACAAAAACAAATGAAAAGGATGTCTAAAGCAATGCAACAGCTATGAAAACTGCAGTAGCTATAGCTCTATCATATATGGTAGATAACTGCCACTGTAATAATGCTAACCTTTATTACTTTAAGGATGAAACCCTTTAAATTCCTTAAGAAAGTATTTTCTAATTATAGTCCCCTCAAAGGTAGTAAATGCTTTCATACCTTTAATGGATTTTGTTATTTATGAGGCGCTAAATAAAATCTTCAAGTCAAGCCTGTTAATAGGGGTATCATTATTAAAAGTGGTGTCATTATGATATTTACAAAAATCCTAAAGCCAGGAGTTGGGCCTAGTGGAAGAGTGCTTATCTAACATGCACAAAACCCTGGGTTCAATTTCTTGGTACCACATATACAGAAAAAACTGGAAGTGGTGCTGTGGCTCAAGTGGTAGAGTGCTAGCCTTGAGCTTAAGAGATCAGGGACAGCACCCAGCCCAGGGTTCAAGCCTTATTACCTACAAAAAACAAAACAACCCCATAGATCTGTAGGGCAGAAGCTTTACAGGCACAAACATTTCACTCACAGGCATTAAAAAAATTAATATATATAATTTTTTGGCCAGTCCTGGGGCTAGAACTCAGGGCCTGGGCACTGACCTTGTGCTTCCTCAAGGCTCGCACTCTACCACTTCAGCCACAGTACTACTTTTGGCCTTTCCTGTGTATTTGGTACTTGGAAATTGAGCCCAGAGCTTCATGCATGCTAGGCAAGCACTCTACCACTAGGCCATGCTTCCAGTCCTCTCAAAATCTTTTATAGAACAGAAATGCTTCTCCTTTACTGACACTTGAGTAAACAAATTCTCTCACAGGAACAAACTATTTTAAGATGACTCCTTGATATATGAGCATGAAAGAAAAGATTTATTTAAGGAAAGCAAAATAAACTCATGTTGGCTTTCTAAAAAGCAAGAAAACATGTCCTGATCCATTTTCTACAGTGACTCCTGTCAGGCTTAAAGTACTAAATGATTTGAAGTCATCTGTTATACATACCAACCTACTAAAGGCACAGGAAACATAGCAGTAAAAATACAAAAAGAAAATATAAATGTGTGATAAAAGCAGCACTGACACAGAAAATGCCAGCTTATGGAAGTAATAATTTTTTGCTCTCACCTATGTGATACTTACTTGCCATCTGTGTCTGATGTAGCTGCATAGTGCAAGGGTGTGCAGCCTCTTTCATCAAGGTCATTTACACTTGCTCCTGATCCCACAAGAGCAAACAGGCACTGGTAATTGCAGTTGGCAGCAGCATAGTGCAGTGGTGATCTTTTGTGCCAAAGTTAATAGAAGAAAGACAGAAGCCAGTTCACACACTAATAAACAAGAGCATAGCAGACTCATATCTATCCATTTTTGAACACTATTTACAATGAGTCTTACATTTATTTCTACCATCTTCCAAAATCCTTTGGAAGGCTGGACACAAAGTTGGGAGAACAGATGACTAAAGAACCTTTTGGAGTGATTAAAAAGTAAGGAAGAGGCCAAGAGTTTAGCCAAGTGGTAGAGTGCTTGCCTAGCATGCACGAAGACCTGGGTTCGATTCTTTGGTATAACATACATAGAAAAAAGGGTGGAAGTCGTGCTGTGGTTCAAGTGTAGAGCTCTATTCTTGAGAAAGCCCAAGGACAGTGCTCAGGCCCTGAGTTCAAGGCCCAGGACTGGCAAAAAAAGAAAAAAAATGGGGAAGGAATAAACAGTTTTCAGTTATTTACTAGTCCCCTAACAGTTGTATTCCAGTCCCTTGAGTGAATCACAAACCATATAATATTGTGCTCAGAAAGAGCAGAAACTTTTTATTTTGATAACACTTCCCATAAACAGTCCTACAGAACAAAGCAACTTTGGTTCCCATTTTAATAGAAAAATAAAATGTATGAGGAAAAGAAGAATTTGAAAGAATGTTTGGGAGCTGGGTGTGGTGATACATTCCTGTAACCCTAGCCTTTGGAAGACATTGTCTCTCCGTTCCCTAAACCCCATCCCAGAAAGTCCAGTTATATTTGCTGAACAATAGAGGTGAATTTTTCACCAAAAAATGACTCGAAGGAAACCATGTTACTGTGGATGTTTCTTCCCACCCACTTTCTGTACATGTGTGTGCGATTGTGCTGGTACTAGGCCTTGAACTTGGGCCTCATATTCTCATTCAACTTTTACTCACAACTGGTGCTCTACTACTGGAGCCATGCCTTCACTTTTTTTGCTAGTTATCTGGAGGTAAGAGTCTCAGACTTTTCTGCCTGGGCTGGCTTTTGAACCCCAATCCTCAGATCTCAACCTCCTGTGTAGCCAGCCACTGGAGCAAAGCTTTACTATACATATCTGAAAGGCACACAAGTATTGAGGTCATGATTATGTGAGGAGAAAAATATGAGGAAATATAGAGATACTTAAAATAACGCTGGGAGACTGAAGCCGGAGCTTTGTTTGTGCATGTGAGGACCTTCTATGAGCTGACCTGCTCATGGTAGGCCCTCTGCCAATTGAGCCACACACTCAGCATAGGACCTTTCAAAAGATGCTTAATTGTTCAGTTAATTTTCAGTTGTCAGTTGGAAGGTCAATCAAATCATTAAGTAAAAAAAAAAATAGACACAATAGAGGAACTGTATCACAACCTACCTCCCAAATTTGTCTTTTCGGTTGAAGTCTGCACCAGTATTGAGCAGGAGGTTTAGGCACTCCAAATTCCTAAGCAGAGAAGAGAGTTAGAAAAACTAATAAAACGGTCTGTTTAAACAAAAAGAAATGTTACTAATGATAGTAAATGTAAATAAAATGATATTTACTTTCATAAAGAATACCAAACTATTCTAGTATTTAAACTTATGCTCATAATACTGTTACAATGATGGGAAATTAACTAATAAATCCTCTATTAAAAGAAAGACTACATTTATAAAAGAAATTGAGTAATTTATAGGAAACAAACATGACTATAATTACATGGCCTATATTTAAGTGTTTTTTAGTATTAAACCTATGGGTATAAAAGACCCAAAGGTTCCCTGAAAACACAGCTTTCCTTATCTACTCAGATTACTATGATTGTCAACTTACATGTAGTAAAATTGCTGAAAAGCTGGCCAAAAGTGGCTCATACTTATAATCCTAGTTACTTGGGAGGCAATGATGAGAAGATCCTGGTTCAAGATCAGCCCAGGAAAAAAGTTTGAGAGAGTAAGAAATTGGGGATGATGGTGGTGTGCTCAGGTTATCCCAGTTAGTTGAAAAGTGTAAATAGGAGAAATATGGTACAGGCTTACCTAGGCATAAACTTGAGACACTATTTGAAAAAGTAAAAAAGGGCTAAGGAGCATTGCTCAAGCGGTAGAATGCCTGTCTAGCAAGTTCAAGGTCCTAAACTCAAATTCCAGTGCCAAATTAAGAAATATAGCTAAATAGATAGTAAGAGACCACATTACACAAAACCTATTCCTATAATTCAATTTTCATATGCTTGAATATCAAGCTTATAGTGTATTTTATAATGAGAACTATGACTACTGTGTATGTGGTACCAAAGAATCAAACCTGGGTCTTCATGCATGCTAGGCAAGGGCTCTACCACTAGGCCAAACTCCCAGCCCCAACATTTTTAATGTTTTAATATTCTCATTTAAGGATATATATACACACACACACACACACACACACACACACACACACACACACACACACATACAAATTTTTTATTTTATTATTTTATTTAACTGTTGGGAGTATAGAGGGGTTACAGTTACATTTGCCAGGTGCATTACTTCTCACATACTGATACCTTCTCATATTTTTGTCCCCATTTCCCTCCTCCAACCTCTTTCAATCATCTTGTTCTCCCCCCTTCTCTTTCCTATTTCAAACAAACATATATACAATATGCCAGGTAACAAGGTCAGATTCAGTAACAATAAAAGATTAACCAAAGGGCAAAAAAAGAGGAGAGAAATAACTTAGTACATTAAGAACAACAATCACACAAGGTAGGTTTTGAAGGTAATATTAGGACAGGGTATTTTGTGTTTTCTATGTGTATATAGAAGATCAAATTATTATTAAACAGTCACAATTTAATTTCTTCCTTTCTGTGTTAGGTGTTTTCCCTCTCTCTCTCTCTCTCTCTCTCTCTCTCTCTCTCTCTCTCTCTCTCTCTCTCTCTCTCTCTCTCTCTCTCTCTCGGATGTATAGTTTTCAACTTAAGAAATTTACTTGTAATTTTTTCATTTATCCAGAAATTATTTTCTTTCTTTTTTTTTTGTGCCAGTCCTGGGGCTTGAACTCAGGGCCTGAGCACTGTCCTTGGGCTTTTTCCTCAAAGCTAGCACTCTGCCACTTGAGCTACATCACTACTTCTGGCTTAGAAATTATTTTCTTTTACAAAATGTAGTTATCTCTTTGTAGACTCATTCTTTTTCCTCCCACTGATAGTCTATGACTTAGTTGATGATATATGAAAAAAGAGCCACTTTTGCTATCTCTTACTATTTTTTTTCTATTTGTAATGGCTTAGACTAAAAAAGAGCAACAAAGATAAAACTTCTATCATCAATTTCCTATTTCTATCCATCCCTTTCTTGGGTGATACTCCTGGGCTTGAATTCAGTGTCTGGGTGCTGTCCCTGAGCTTATCTGCTCAAAGCTAGACACTTCAGGCCATAGATCTACTTCTGGCTTTTTGGTGGTTAACTGGAGGTCATAGTCTCATGGACTTTCCTTACCCAGTTTGCTCTGATCTGTGATTCTCAGAACTCATCCTCCTGAGTAGCTAGATTACAGGCCTGAGCCACTGGAGCTTGGCCACTGAAGCTAGGGATAGAGCTCATCTAAGAGATGCTAATATGTGCATGCTCTACAACCAAGCTGCATTGCAGCTGTTCTCTCTCCCCTCTCCATTCAAAATAAATAAAGATACTATTAACATACCCTCCAGCTGCAGCTGCATGTAGACAGGTCCTGCCAAAATCATCTGGGGTATCTATATCAAATCCTGTGAGAATGAGTATCATCATATAGATGTATTAATCTGCATTAAAGTATTATGTTAATAAATTTCAAGTATCATATTCTTTTAAGCCCAAAGAAAACTGAGTACACAATGAGAAAAAAATTTTAAATAATGTATAATATTAAAAAAAAAATAAGACCCCTTATGAATTGGTGGCTTTAAAATAAGTGCTATAGGGCTGAGAGTATTGCCTAGTGGTAAAGTGTTTGCCTAGCATACATGAAGCTCTGGGTCTGATTTCTTAGGCATACATAGAAAAAGCTGGACATGGTGTTATGGCTCAAGTGGTAGAGCACTAGCCTTGAGAAAGCTCAAGGACAGTGCTTAAGCTCTGAGTTCAAAAAACAAACAAACAAAAAAACCCCCAAAATCCCCTAAGTTTGTTTAAGAGGTTGTAATAAACATGGTTTATCATACCTTTAGTCTCTTAGTCCCAGCTACTAGGACTAAGCAAGAGGACTGCTTGAGCCCAGGAGTTCAAGGATGCATAGACAATACAGCAAAATTCATTTAACAAACTCTTCCACCTTCTAAAAGACTACATAGGATACTACGGAACATTATCAAACAATAAAAAGAAATGAAATATTGATATTAACGCAAAATGAATCAAAAACATTATGCTAAGTGAGCAAAGCTAATCCAAAAGAGTACATGCTACATGAATCTATTAATGTGAACTATTCAGAATAGGTAAGTTTATAGAGAGAAAGCAGAGGAGTGGATGCTCAGATAGAGGACATAGTGGTCCCCTAATCCTGTTTTTTTGACATGAAATAAAGATGTTTTAAAATGGATTGTCATAAAACATATTAAAACCTACTGAATTATGCACTTTAATCCTGCAAATTACACAGAATGTGTTATATATGATTAAAGTTGATCAGGCAAATTTGGTGACACATGCACATAATTTTAGCACTTAAGAGGCAGAAGGACTTTGCCTAGACAGCATGACTTATTTAAAACAGAACAGCAATAGGTGCTCTGTTTAGTATTCCCTTTCATGGAAAATGAGTATGTAAATACTTATAGAAAAATATACTACTTAAGACATGTGAAAGGGTATCAATGTATGTGAATTAATACACCTTCTATCTGGCAAATATCATGTAACCCTTTTACTAATTACAATAAAAAAAATAATAGAACATGTCTACAGAGAAAAAAAAAAGAAAAAAAAAGAAAAATATACTACTTAAAAAGAGAGAACTAGAGCTAGGCTATGGCTCAAGGGATAGAGCACTTGTCTAGCAAGTGTGAGACCCTGACCTGAGTTCAAATTCCTGCAAAAAATAAAAACCAAAACAACAAATAAAAAAAGAATTCTTTTAAATGTTATGAAAAACTTAACTTTTTGTTTCATAATGTTAAAGTGTTTTTCTTTTTTCTCCCCAAGACAAGATCTCATTGCGTAAGTTAGGCTGATTTGGATCTATATAGGCCATTAATGACCTTGAACTTGAGATCCTCATTTCAGCTTTCAAGTGCTGGGGATTCTAGGCATGTAGAACCATGTTTGGGTTTATAATGCTAATCTTCACTGACACTTTCTCATAATCCTTTGGGTGAACACATCAGTAATACCCAACTTTTATTCAATTATTTTAAACTGAGAAATATATATCATTTAAAATCAATTTAATCTTATTGGGTAACTAATAATATAGTAGTATTTATAGAACTTCATTTCAAACCAACTAGAATTACAGTACTTTAAAGTACTTATTAGAAAAGGAAGGCGAAGAGGAAAAAAAAGTAAACTACTTATTAGATATTGCACAAATAACTTCACAGATCTAGAAAATGTCACAGAATGGGTCTTTGGTAAAGAGAGTAAGACTGACCACTCATTGGTCTGTGAAAGTTCTACTTACCTAAAGAAAGAAGTTTCCTGCAGCAATCTGAAAAACCACTTAAGGCTGCCAAATGGAGGGGGAACATTCCATGGATGCCACGCCTAAAGATGATAGGACAGAACCTTTATCAAAACATGAAAAAGTACAGTCCTTTTAATAGCCGGACATGGTGGCGCACACCTACAACCCTAGGTACTCAGGAAGCTGAGATCTGAGGATCACGGTTCAAAGCCAGCCTGGGCACAAAAGGACCTGAGACTCTTATCTCCAATGAACCAACAGAAAACTGGAAGTGAGGCTTGGCTCAAGGGTAGGGTCGCAGCCTTGAGCAGAGTGAGAGAGAGAGAGAGAGAGAGAGAGAGAGAGAGAGAGAGAGAGAGAGAGAGAGAGAGAGAGAGAGAGAGAGAGAGAGAGAGAGAGAGTGTGTGTGTGTGTGTGTGTGTGTGTGTACGTATACATGGTGGTGGAACTTGACCTCTGGGCCTGGGTACTACTCCTAAGCTCTTAAGCTCAAGGCTACTGACCTACTCCTTGAGCCACAGCGCCACTTCCAGTTTTCTGTTGGTTCATTGGAGATAAGAGTCTCACGGACTTAAGTGTAGGGGCTGGATTTGAACCATGGTCCTCAGATCTCAGCCTCCTGAGTAGCTAGGATTATGGGTGTGAGCCACTGGTGCTCAGCTTATTTTTATTTTTATTTATTTTATTTTTTTGCCAGTCCTAGGCTTTATCTCAGGGCCTGAGCACTGTCCTTGGGATTTCCTCAAGGCTAGTGTTCTACCACTTGAGCCACAGCACCATTTCTGGCTTTTCTATGTATGTGGTACTGAGGAATTGAACCTGGGTCTTCATGCATGGTAGGCAAGCACTCTACCACTAGGCCAAACTCCTGCCCTTATTTTTTTTATTTTTATTTTTTTGCCAGTCCTGGGCTTGAGCTCAGGGCCTGAGCACTGTCCTTGGACTTTCTCAAGGCTAGATCTCTACCACTTGAGCCTCAGCACCACTTCCGGCTTTTTTCTATGTATGTGGTACCAAGGAATTGAACCCGGGTCTTTGTGCATGCTAGGTAAGCACTCTACCACTAGGCCAAACTCCCAGCCCCTATTTTTTGTTTTAAGTGTAGGTTTTTTCCTATCTCACAACCATTGTCATTATGAACTTCTGTGTATTTGGGTAGTCTCTCTCTCTCTCTCTCTCTCTCTCTCTCTATATATATATATATATATATATATATGTAAGATGTTAAGCAGCGTCTCTAGATTGTACTCACTAGATTTATCATCACCACCTTCCTTTCCAACCAAACAGGTATCTGTTCATTTCAAGAGCAAATTTCACCTTCATATTACCCATTAGTTAAGCCACTCCCATAATGCAATATACTCAAGAATGATTAGAATAGTAATTCTGTAAAAGTGATACATGAGGAAGCAACTTGTGCCTACATGTAAGGAGAATGAATGAACCACAAATACTTAAATTCTATGGGAAAAAAGCCCTATAGCTACTTGTAAGAAACTTAAAAATATATTTTCTATATAACTAAGTTAATATAAATTTTTAAAGTTGCAAACCAGTATATACATAGTCATACTATTTATGTCTGTATAGAGCTTAAAATTTCTTAATGGACATATACAAATGCAGTACACAAAAATAATAAACTCCAATTTAAATAGCCCCTTTTCTCTACAACATAGCAAAATTTCACAGTGAAAAATTTTAAGTTATTATCTATATACAGGAAAGGAAAAGCATTTAGAGTGGACATTTTTTTTTTTTTGCCAGTTGTAGGGCTTGAACTCAGAGCCTGAGCATTGTCCTTGGGCTTTCTTAAGACTAGAGCTCTAACACTTGAGCCACAGCACCACTTCCAGCTATTTTCTATGTATATGGTACCAAGGAATCAAACCCAGGCCTTTGTGCATGCTAGGCAAGTACTCTACCACTACGCCAAACTCCCGGTCCTGGAGTGGACAACTTTTTGAGATTTTTAAGTACTTCTAAATTAAAAATAAAGGCATTACTGGAATAGAGTGTAGCTTAAGATTGAGGCCCCGAGTTCAAACATCAATAATGTACCACCAAAAAAGAATAAAAACAGAGGGATCCAAAAAACCCCAAATTTCTGATCAAAACTATTACTCATGCTGAAGGAAAAAAAAAAAAACAAACCTGCTCTTAGACAAAAAAAAAATTCAACAAATTCACTATATTGGCTCATCCAAATTGTACTTAATCAACCAAACTGAATATAAAAAGATAAGAAAAAAGCTTAAATACTAGAATGCTGAAGATAAAACTTCCATTTCCATTTGATCTATCTAGATCCTATTATTCAGTGTCCTGTGATAGCTTTTAACACTTACTTTGCAGTGTCAGCACCACTTGTAATAAGAGTGTTGATTAGCAGCTCATGGCCATATCTTGCTGCTATGTGTAAAGGGGTGTTTCCATTCTTGTCCTCACAGTCTATTATAGCTCCTGTAGTAAACAACACAGTTTCAGACTAGATATAGAAAGAGCAAGTCAAATTTTTACATGCAATAAAATGAAAAATGCTGTTTAAGCACAGAATTCACACATATTGTATTGATTGGGCCAGGTCAGATTTTGTGTTTAAAGAAAACTCCCCATAGGAGTTCTGGGTCTAGTAAGTTCAGAAATCAATGTGTCAACATTTAACACCTTTCTTTAGGACAAATTGTTCAGATCTTTAACGTGTGCATACATTTGGCTTTAAAAGTCATTTCAGGGGACGGGAGTTTGGCCTAGTGGTAGAGTGCTTGCCTAGCATGCACGAAGACCCATGTTCAATTCCTCAGTACCTCATAGAGAGTAAAAGCCAGAAGTGGTCCTGCGGCTCAGGGTAGAATTCTAGCCTTGAGGAAAGCCCAAGGACAGTGGTCAGGCCCTGAGCTCAAGCCCACTATGCCTGTAATCCTAAGTACTCAGGATACAGAGAACTGAGGATGATGGTTCAAAGTTAGCATGGGCAGGAAAGGCTGTAAGACTATTATTGCTACTTAACCACCAAAAAATCCAGATGTGGAGCTGTGGCTCAAGCAGTACAGGATTAGTCCTAAGCAAAAAAAGCAAAATGCAGAAATTCCAGAGACAGTGCCAGACCCTGATCTCAAGCCCCAGAACCAGCACAAAATCATTTGCCCATAAATCTACACCCTCTCCTCATCCTACCCCTTCACCTTCCCACCTGCTATAATTACCTCCAATTGCCCTTTATCAAAACCTAGATCAATTATTATACCTGGAAGTTACTAAACAGTTCCCTAGAACATGATTTAAGAAATATAGGCTTCATTTAAAGTAAATATAAATTTAAAGTAAACCTAAAATGTTTTCCCATTTAATAGTTTGACTTTCCTCACACTGAATAATAGAAATACAAAATGGAAACAAAGCTGTGGCTTAAGAGTTAGAATGATAGCCTTGAGCACCAGGGACAGCACCACAGCCCAGAGTTCAAGCCCCAGGACCAGTACAAAAAACCCACCAAAGCCAAAAACAGAAAATAAACTGATTAATTAAAAAAGTCAATGGGAAAAAAGAAATACAACAGAACATACATATTAATATGTAAAACATACAGTAAAGAGTCTTAATTAGCAATATTATGAGAGAAAAAGGTGTAGCTCACTATTACATAAAAATAAAATGTATTGGGGCCGGGAGTTTGGCCTAGTGGTAGAGTGCTTGCCTAGCATGCATGAAGACCTGGGTTCGATTTCTCGGTACCACATACATAGCAAAAAGCCAGAAGTGGTGCTGAGGCTCAAGTGGTAGAGTGCTAGCCTTGAGAAAATCCAAGGACAGTGCTCAAGCCCTGAGCCCAAGCCTGGCAAAAATAAATAAATAAATAAATAAATAAATAAATAAATAAATAAATAAATAAATAAATAAATGTATTGTGTGGTGGCCCCTATCTATGGACCCAATATTCACAAGCAGAAGCAAGAGCAGTAACAAGAGTTTTAAAGGGCTGGGTGACACATGTCTGTAACCCAGATTAGGAGGATCACAGTTTAAAGCCAGTCTTAGCAATGAAAAGTAGTGAGATATCAACCAATAATTTATATATGGAGGTATATCCCATTCCCAGGCAAAAGCATGAGACCTTATCTGAAAAATCACTAGGGGAAGAAAGGGCTGAAGAAATTTTACATAGCCATTAGAAAGAATGTATCATTTGTAGGGAAATGGAAGGACCTAGAATAAATCATGCTAAGTTCAGAGAGACATATGGCACATATTTTCTCTTATATTCAGAAGCTAGGACATGATAAATTATTTGGGATTCAAGAGCAAAGGAAGTTATTACTCTTAAGAGAAGAGCACAACTGTACAATGCTTATGTGACTTATACAGTATTTACTGAAATAAACATCAGGAAACATTGTTGTTACTTTTTTGGGGGGTCTTATTTGTTCAGTCATCTGCCTTTGGGAAAGTAAGAAATACAAGGACTAACAAATGCAGCAGTGGAACTCATTAGACACCATGTTGAAAATGAACTATACAATTTGTGGGTAGGGATGGGAGGGAAAAACTGGAAGAGTGAAGGAAGGGGTGGCATTTTTCAAAAACAAATGTACTCATTACCTGACTCATGTGACTATAACCCTCCTGGCACAACATCTTGATAGTAACATTAAACAAAATTTTTAAAAAAGGAGATGGAGATATCCTGGTTAGCTTAAGCTACATAGTATGTCAATAACCCAGAAAATAAGAGGTTAAAAAAATGGAAAAAGTAGAAAAAAAAAACCCAAACAGATGAAATGTACATGGCATTTTATACTCTCATTGATATTTTTCAAGAGCTCTAAAGTCATATAGACAGCCATGGCAATTCTATTCAGCACCATTCATTTTGTGGATGATTTTTTATTACATTTAAGGAATAAAAAAAACAAACAGAAATACTTTTTACCACTCTGGATAATCGTTTGTGATCTGGAGAATCTACCGTGGAGAGCAGTCATATGCAGTGGAGTTTTCCCATCTTTACTCTGAAATAATAGAAGATTAATTACTTTCTTATATCCATAATGTAATTCTTAAGTGAATCTTTGCTTGTAGGTTATTAAAAAGCTCTGAACAAAGCTGGATACTAAGGACTCATGCCTACAATCCTATCTACTGAAGTGGCTAAGATATGAAGATTGAAGCCAGTCACAGCAGGAAAGTCTCTGAGACTCTTAGCTCCAATAAATTACTCAGAAAAAGCCAGAAGTGGAGCTGTGGCAAGTGGTAGAGTCTTAACCTTGAGCAAAAGCAGCTCAGGGATATCCCCCAGAACCTGAGTTCAAGCCCCAACACACACACACACACACACACACACACACACACACACACACACACACCCCCTTTGGATGGATATTTTAGTGTATAATCTTAGTATCATCCTTATTCTATAGGTGGGGAAACTGAAGTACAAAAGGAGTGGTATAGTTGATACAAATCTTTTTTTTTTTTTTTTTTTTGCCAGTCCTGGGGCTTAAACTCAGGGCCTGAGCACTGTCCTTGGTCTTTTCTTTCAAAGGTAGCACTTTGCTACTTGAGCCACAGCACCATTTCTGGCTTTTTCTATGTATGTGGTACCAAGGACTTGAACCCAGGTCTTCGTGCATGCCAGGCAAGCACTCTACCACTAGGCTAAACTCCCAGCCCACAAATCATTTTTAAAACTAAATAAAAAACAAGCCCCACGACCAATCAAAATAAATGAATAGTAATTCAGACTGTGTGTATTATTTTATGTAAAAAAACTCTAAAGAAGTTCTCCACATATTAAAATGAAATCTCCAAGGTAGGTGATAATTTCCTTCTCAGTAAGATGCCCTTTTTTACCCTAAAATCTTTTGGCTAATCAGTCCATACAAATAAACCGTTTTGTGTTTCCTAATTTCACTCCCTCTAAAGAAGTTCAGTATGATTTTTGTGTATAAAATAAAATTTTATATACATAAACTGAAATGTGGTAAATATGGTAGGTATGTACAAATACTGCACATTACAGATCTTACAATAAAAATCCCTATGTCATGTGAAGAACTAATGCAACATCCTAAGAACTTACCTAGGTATATGATTACATACTTTGCTTTCAAAGTTATTGTCTTACCATATAGACTAGGTTGGGCTCAAATTCACAAGGCCTGAACAAAGTATATAAAGATTCTACAATTTCATGTGAAAAAAAATTGTGTGAGGTACTAGATTTGTATTCAAAGCTTCACATTTTAGGTAAATAGAGCCACATTCCCAGCACTTCTTTTGCTTTGTTTAGTGGACAGAGTCACATTTTTGCTCAAGCTTAGCTTATGACTGTAATCTTTCTATGTATGTTTCCTTCATAGGAACATGTAGGTAGAACCACAGGTGTGGCATTAAAGGTTGAGAAAGTGTGGTCTCACTAAGTATTTTTTTGCCAAAGCTGGCCTAGAACCACAATACTCCCAGGTTCTGTCTCCACAACAGTAGGAATCTTAGATGTAAATAACTGCACCCTGTGCTTCATATGAACTTAATTTTTTCTTGGGTGGGGGTAGTGGGTAGTGATATTGGTCCTAGGGCTTGAATATAGGGGCTTAGGAGCTATTCCTGAGCTTCTTTTGTTTAAGGCTTATACTCTACCAGTTGAGCCACAACGCCACTTCAGCTTCTTCAGAGAAGACTCTTGGAGATAAGAGTTTCTTGGACTTTTCTACATTTGCTGGCTTTGAATTTTGATCCTTAGATCTCAACTTCCTGACTGGCTAGAATTACAGGTATGAGCCACCAGCAGCACACAGCTTAATTTTTAAGCAAACAAACCATCCAAGTAATCATAAAGAATTTCTAATCCTTGGGAGAGTATATGAGAAGGGATGAGAGCAAATGATACCTGCATGTGTTCTGGTTTTAAAAAAAAATGTGAGTGTGGAGCTCAGCTCTACTACTTCCACAGCAACATTCTGAGCAAGCTAACTTATTCAAGCCTTCATTTTCTCAACTAAAAATGAATACCATCTGTACTTCATAGGTCTGTTGTACAGAGTAAGGATAGTAATCTTTGTAAAGCATATAAAACATCAAGGTTTGTTGTAATACAAGCCTGTATTTTAATTTGATGTTTTAAAAATATTCTAATATTCACTCTTTCAACTAGGAAAAACCCACAGTAACATTTCAAGAAAATAAAATTTCACAATCTACTTTCTAAGTAATCAAAAGTTCAATGAGGAGATTAAAAAAAAAGGCAGAACAGGATAGAAAGAAAAGTAGCAAGAATGAGAATAAAACATAAAACATGAGGACTAGCAAGTTAGATTGCTGGTAACAGGTAAAAATGGTAAAGACATAACCCTTCAGCCAAACCACCTAAAATACTTATGTGACAAATCTAAGAGGTAGGAGTTAATGTACATATTTTAGCTTATTAAGTCTACAACTTTTGCATAATTTCAGAGATGGAAGGAACCTTAGAAATCAATAGGAGGTATGTGTTTCAATGAAACTTGATAGTAAATAAATGAAAAAACAAATATTTATCTTTTTGGCTAGACACAGTGGCTCAGGCCCGTCATCAGCTAATTGGGAGGCAGAGATTGAGTTAACTGAAGTTCTAGGCCAGATGAGGCATAGAAGCTTGTGAGACTCCATCTTAACTAATGGCTTGGCATGGTAGGATTAAGCCTGCCATGTACAGAGACATAGAGAAGCATGCACAGGAAGATAGTAGCCTAGGTCAGCCCAGGCATCTAGTGAGACACTACCTTAAAAATAACTAGTGTGACTGGATATTGGTGGCTTACCATCAATAATCCTAGTTACTCAGGAGGCTAAGATCTGAGGACCTTGGTTCAAAGTCACTTCTATCAAGAAAGTCCCTGAGACTTTCATCTCTAAGCACCAAAAAAGCTAAAAATGGAAATGGGGCTCAAGTGGTAGACTACTAACATTGAGCAAAAAGCTCAAGGACAGCAAGTAGCATGGCTAAAGTGGTAAAATGTCTACCTAATGAACATCAGTTTAATCCTTAGCATTATCAAAAATACATATAAACAAATTATATATAAATGTCACACATCTTAGGCAAGCTTAGAGTAACTTACATGAAATCTATTTCTTACTGTCCATTGCCTTCAAGTATATTAAGACATTACTATCCTTTCTCTTTGCTTAAAAAAAATCCTTTATTGCACATAAAATACATGACTGAACCATTGAGAGCTTCAAATAGGCCCACTGGTCTAAGCATTTTATAAGTGAACCCCTTATAGACTTTATTTTCAATTCTAAATTTCAAAAGTTAGACAATTACATAGCTATGTTCAAATCTTTAAAGTGAGTTTAAAAATGCTTAGTAAGTCTAAATGCCAAAATATAAAAGATTATCATTACCCTATAAAATTTCCTCATGTTCCTTTCCTGGTCAATCCTTGCTCCCAGAGATGACAACTATTCTGGTTCTTTAGCTAGATTCTAGAATCCCATAAAATGGAATTTCATCTGTTCTAGAATTTTACCTAAGTCAGAAATAAGTATACATATTGTCTTGCTCACCATATTTACCTTTGCACTTAAAGTTTATCAGGATTTCTTATTATAAAATTATATTCATTTGGATATTGCTTAAAATAGCTAAATATTTAAAATACAGACTCAATTTGTTCTATGTACCTTCATATTGACATCAGCCCCATGGCCAACTAGAAGTTCTAAACACAGTGCTCCATGTGTTGATGCAGCGGCAAAGTGTAAAGGAGTGAATCCTTTTTCATTCTTTTGATTTACATTAGCACCACAGTCTATGAGCTCATTCACAACAACATCTTGTCCATTATAGCAGGCTACGTGAAGAGGTGTGTTCCCATAGGCATTTGGTTCATTCATCTATTGAAAGGGTGAAAAAGTGTAAATGTTATAATAGTTTTGCTATTAATTATTACTATAAGCTATTTTAGGAAGCATGTGGTTGCAATCAAATTAATAAAGTGAGGAAAAGAAAATGGGACAAAAACAGTGATGAGACTTAGAACACTAAAGTTCTTTCAAATAATGAATATAAAGCACTTGGTGCTAAAACAGCTACATATATATATATATATATACATATATATACATATATACACATATTTTTTTGCAACTCCTGGGCTTGAACCTGTCCTTGGACTTTCTCAAGGCTAGAGCTCTACCACCTGAGCCTCAGCATCACTTCTGGCTTTTTTCTATGTATGTGGTACTGAGGAATTGAACCCGGGTCTTCGTGCATGCTAGGCAAGCACTCTACCACTAGGCCAAACTCCTAGTCCCAGCTATGTATATTTAGAAAACGTAATTCAAACACTATGTGTACTAATGATACAACCAATTGATGATTCTAGGAAAATGAAAATAAAAAACATTTTCAGAGCCTCTTACACAAGACTTACCATATAATTCAGACTCATGAATAAAGAACAAGACTGAAGAGTGAATATATTCAGTAATGTGTTTTTGGCATTTTATCTTATAATAACAAAGTTACTAAGATGGAAACTAGGAAAAAATTCTAAAAATTTTTTGCATGTTTTTCTATTAAAAATCATTTATCAAAAACTTGTAAATTTTTCCAGTTTTACATGCTGAAATCTTATCAAAAGACAAAAGAATGTGCTTGGTAATATGCAACTCAGGTTTTCCCTCTCCTTTTCCATTTATAATAAATGTAATAATTAAAAATTTACATGAATCTTATGTGGTAAAAAAAAAGTGTACCTTGGCTTATAATACCTGTAATCCCACTATCTGGGAAGATTATGGCTGGAAGCTACTCTAGGCAAAGTCACTAAGACCATATTACCAAAATACCTATAATCCCAACTATACAGGAGGAAGAGATAGTAGATGGTAGAATTCATGACTAGTGCAAGGTAAAAATGCTTGTGACCTTATATGAAAAATAAAGAAAAAAAGGGGAGGGAGGAATGCTTCAATTGGTAGTATTTACCTAGGAGGTCACAATTCAAATCCCAGTATCACCACTACACCACTATCAACATGAGCAACAACTACTATAATAACAAATTTTACCTTGCCCAAAGGGATATCTGGACTTCACTTTTGGCTTTAGAGAGGTAACCTGAAATATCTCTGATAGCAATGTTCTTGTTTAGGATGGTCACTCATTGAACTTTTGAATTAGGTTGATCACATCTGTTTTCATAGAATGAAGGTTGACTATGCCAAATTTAAACTAACAATGGAATTTAAGATGGGAGTTTTGGGTGATAAAGTGTCAAACAAGCTTTGAGACTAAAATCAATCACATGGTCAACCAACTGGTTATGTAACTGGAACCCAAATTTAAAAAACAAAAATGGTACAAACGAAGTTAAGATGAGCATTCCCAGTTGGCATTGCTTTGTGCATACTGTCACATATTGATGATTGAAAAGTTAATGGGTCCTGACTCTATGAAAATGAAAGAAACTTTTAAAGAATATTCCTGGGGCTCTACCTGATCTGTCTCCTTTCCTTCAATAGATCGCAGTTTGTACTTTCCCCTCGTAATAAACCATAACTGTGAATGTAACAGCTTTCAGTCAGTTATGTGAGTCCTCCTAGTGAATCTATCAAACCTGAAGCTGCAGAACTTATTCAGAAGTGAGGATAAAGCACTACTGTAATCCTGGCTACAAGGAAGCTGAGATCTGAGGATTATGGTTCAAAGTCACCCCAGGCAGCGAAGTCTGTCAGATCATCATCTCCAGTTAATCAGCAAAGAGCTGAAAGTGGATCTGTGGCTAAGTGGTAGATCACCAATCCATCTTAGGTGAAAAAGCTATGTGGATAACACCAAAGCCCTGAGTTCAAGCCTTACTACTGGCACAAAATAAAATGATGGTAGTCTTGTTGGAGGGAACACTATGCTTGTAGTTGGCTCCTGCTTATCACAACTTCAATCTTTTCGTAGACTACAGATAATAGTGTTAAAAGTAAAGAAATACTGAACATTTATAGATGTTATTACCAGAAAATTCTCAAAGCAGAGCCCCTAGAAGGAACCAACACTGCTGAAACCTTCATTTAGAATTTCTACAGTCCAAAACTGGTAAGAGTAAATGGCTGTTGCTTTATGACACCTAGTTTATGGTAATCAATAATAGCATCCCTGGGAAGCTTTATGAACACAATCAAAGCAACATGAAGGTAGAGGCTGGATGTCACTAAAAGGCTTTTAGGTGATAAAAACACTGTTGCCAGAATTTACAGGTGCTTTATAGCCCAGGCTTCTTACTTTGCAGCCCAGGCTGGCTTCAAATTCACGATCCATGATCCCCTAGGTTAAGTCTCTTAAATGCTGGGATTACAGGAATGTGCACCATCACGTCAGGTTAAGAAAAGTTTTAAAATGGCAGCAAAAAGATTTTAAATGACTACTAGACACAAAATTGTCTCATTTATCCACATCAGGAATTCTGAAGACATTCTGTTACCATGTTAGAGAACTGTACAAAATGCTAAGATGAAATGAAATGAAACTTGACCAGATCTCATACAATTTATTAGGGCCTGCAATTTCTTGCAATTCTCACATTTTGACTGCTTACTTTAGCAGTGTTTCTTTAGGTACTTAAATTAATATTAATATTCTATCTAGCTGTTGCCACGTGTATTTAACCAGACTACCACCTACCTTTTTTTTTTTTAAATGCCGCTGGTCCTATGTTTTGAACTCAGGGCCTGGGTGCTATCCCTGAGCTTTTGCTCAAGGATAATGCACTAAGACCAAGTTACAGCTCCACCTCTGACTTTCTGGTAGATAACTGGAAATAAAAGTCTCATGGACTTTTCTGCCCTGAATGGCTTTGATCTGTGATCCTCAGATCACATCTTGCTGAGTAGGCATGAACTTTCTTTGAACTTTTTTTGCAACACATTTTTTGCCTCTTTTTGGCAGAGCTTTGCCTTCTTCCCTCCTAATTTGCTGCTCTGAGGAATTAGCAAGTTTGTCCCAAATGCTTCTGAAGTATAGTGGCAAAACACTGTACTTTTAGCACTCAGTATAATCACAAGGATTGTGAATTCTAGGCCAGCCAAGCTACACAGCAAGGCTCTATCTCAAAGAATCTAATCTTTCTCACAGAATATATTATAAGTAGGGACACATGAGTTCTGTGAAAATCATTGTGTCAACTCAGGAATCAAATATATCTAGATAGAGAAGCGTCCCTTCCCAGCGGAAGACACATGCTAATTTAGCTTAGCCTTTTGTGTTCTTGTTTAGCTTTGTCATTGAAAGTTATATTTATTAGGCTAATGAGATCATCACTAAATTGGAACACATTGTAAAAATTGTATGGAAATATACAGAGGGAATTTCATTGCTACAACAAAAAAATTTTTTTGAACTCAGGGCCTGAGCATTGTCCTTGGGCATTTTCCTCAAGGCTAGCAGTCTGCCACTTGGGTCACAGCACTATTTCTGGCTTTTTCTATGTATGTGCTACCAAGGAATCCAACCCAGGTCTTCGTGCATGCAGGCAAGCATTCTACTACTAGGCCAAACTCCTGGCTCCGTGTATAACAAATGTAAACTGATGAAAAATACAATGAAAATAAATGAATAAAAAGGTGAATACGAACATAGTCATCTAACTCACGTGCATGATTTGCTGAATCCCCAGACAGTTACAGAACTTAAAATGTGATGAAAAAAGCTGAGTGGGTACATGAGGCCCTGAGTTCAAGCTTCAGTACCAATGATAAAGTTAGAGCATCTTTAAAGAAAAAAGTGATGAAAAAAAAATTGGGGGGAGGTGGTGAGTCATGAGGCTTGAACTCTGGGCCTGGGTGCAGTCTCTGAGCTCTTTAGCTCAAGGTTACTGCCCTACTCGTTGAGCCACAGCCCAACTTCAAGAATCTATTTTAACTCAACATTCTTCAATTAATCACATATCTTGATCATAAATCAGTATTCTAGGTAAAGAACTATAAATATCTGGTTAAAAGATGAAAGTATTGCTATATGAAATAACACTTGAAACCTGAAATTTTATTTGGCAAAAATAAAAAGTGTTCTATCATATATATACCTACATCAACTCCAAGATCCAGAAGGTATTTGACTACACTGATCATTCCACTGGAGGCTGCTGCATGAAGAGGTGTATAAGATTTCTTGTCCTTACAAGTCACTTCAGCTCCGTGTGCTACTAGTAATTTCACTACTTCTGTATGACCTGAAAACATGTTTATGATGAAAAAACAAAAAGATGGAAGTATATAAAATATTAAATATAATCTGAATGCTTTTCAAGAAAGACAAAAATACACATTAAGTCCATAATGCACAAAATAACCAATAAATTGTTAAAATTCAAAGGATAGACAATGGTAAGAATAACAAATATTATATAACTAAGAACTAAATGATAAAATTCAGTTTCTTTCAAATTACTACTGCAACTGAAGCCACATGATACAGGTTTAATATAGTATTCAAAATAATAGGCTTATTCACATAGCTTTTTTTTTTTCTTTTGTCAGTCATGGGGTTTGAACTCTGGGCCTGGGCATTGCACTTGAGCTCTTCAACTCATGGCGACCATCCTACCCCTTAAGTGACTGCACTACTTCCGGTTTCCTAGTGGTTAATTGATCTTTAGTGGTTTATCGGTCTTCACTGCCTAGGATGGCTATGAACTGTGATCCTCAGATCTCAGCCTCGTGAGTAGTTAGGATTACAGGCATCAGCCACTGCGCCTGGTTTCTAATTTGTATTTTAACAGCCCAGTAAAAATAAGGATGGATACGTGAATGGACACTTTTAGGAAATACCAATCCTCAATTAAACATCCTAGTTAGTACCAAGTCTGAGGTATCTCTCTAAGTACAACAGATTCTATGGAGAATTCAAATAATGTAATCTTTTAGAAAGACTAGGTCAAAGCTCAACAGAATCAGCACCAGGAAATGGGTCATACTAGGATGGGTGGTGGGACCAAGGGGAGAAGGGTAGACAAAAGAAGAGGTAAGGAGATGAGTTATGTAGTCAAGAATTAATTGTATATACCACAAAACTGAAGGGGTAAGAATGCTGAAGGGGGTATCACTGATCAAGGCATACTGTATTCATAAATTACTTTATTAAATGGTAACTCTTTCGTACAACTACTTAAAAGATAATACATTTTCTCATTAAAGATAATTATATATATATATATGTATGTATTTGTTAAAGTAAAAATGAAGTAATTCCAACCAGTTTTTAAAGAAAGTGGATCCAGTGTATCAGTGTCATAGAAAGACTCCCATTCCCCAGCTGGTTCCACAGGGCAGGAAACTCAAACACAAGCAGTAAACTCAACCCAAAAGAAATGCTATACAATTGGTAAGAATTAAAATGCAGTGTTCCTTTTTTTTTTTGGCCAGTCCTGAACTTGAGCTCAGGACCTGAGCATTGTCCTTGGGCTTTCTCAAGGCTAGAATTCTACCACTTGAGCCACAGCACCACTTCTGGCTTTTTTCTATGTATGTGGTACAGAGGAATTGAACCCGGGTCTTCGTGCATGCTAGGCAAGCACTCTACCACTAAGCCAAACTCCCACCCAATGCACAGTGTTTCTTAAACACAGATGTAAAAAGTAAAATTTAAAAGTACATACCCATATATGCTGCCCAATGGATAGCACGCCTATCTTTCTTGTCAAAAGCATTAATATTGGCACCTCTGGACAAGAGCAGTTTGACCATCTGTAATGAAAGTAAATAGTTTCACTGAAATTCAGAAGCAGAACTGCTCACAGATATGGCTTGGGTACTCATAGACATTTTTCTGGTACTTAATTTCTGCATTTGCAGAAAAGAAACAGTAACAAGATAATAGAAAAAGGGTAAAAAGGATTCCCCTATGGGTTGAAGTCAAGTTAACAGGATCCTTCCAATTACTACTTTGTATCCTGGTATTTATGAACAACTAAGTATAAATCTGGACTTCTAAAGGAAAATATCTAGAGGCTTCGTTCTTACTCATAGCCCAAAGTATTATTAGAATGCAAAGTCCAATCTCATTCTAGAAATTTCTTAAATTTAATTCAAGCACAACTGTAGTCTCTACAATATGATTTAGGCTGAAGGTTATTGTACAATCTACTTCCTGCAATGTACCAGTAACAGTAATAATAATACCTAATTATATTTACAATTTTTTCTCTGTTGAAGGATACTGCATACTTCATCTTGTGACATTAACTACAGTTGACTAGGATTCTCACGTTAGAAAATCAGAGTAGTACCGTAAGGAGAACACTTGAAACCATTAATTCTGTGCCATAAAGTGCTAAAAATGTCACCTATCTCTTTGAAATTCTGTGTTTGTAAAAAAATGGACTAGGAGAGTCAATTACTGAAGGGAATACTTATAGTTTTAGGTGTTTAGTAGGCTAAAGTGGCTGGGTAACATGACCCTGGTTTTGAGATGAACATGGGAAAATCTAGTCTCAAAAGCTAACAAAACAACACCCCTCTGCTCCTTACAACAACTGGACAAATTAGCCCCAAATGTTCATCTAACTTTGGTTCAAGTAGTAGAGATGATACTTTGAAAGATAACCAAATACTACATGTTCTTATTAAATTTTCTTTTGATGAATCAGTCATCAGAGTTCTACTGACCACATGCTGATAATAAACTATAGATGGTTCACGTCTGTAATCCCAGTTATTTGGGTGGGGGATAATCGAATAGAGGCTTGACCCCTCTTCTTTCTAGAATTACAGGTCTTAAACCTAACTTAAGAACTCAAACTTCTTTGGGGATATTGAGAGGACTATAACTCAAAGCCAGCCTAAGCAGAGATTAGCAAGCCTCCCATCTCAACCCAAATGAGGGGCTTCACAATGTATATTTATGGTTCCAGATATACGCAAGGAAGATTATGATCCAGATGGACCATAGGAAAAACCAGACAAACAAAACAGACAAAAACCCTAAGACCCTATTTAAAAATAACCTAAAAGCAAAAGGGCCAGAAATGCTGCTCAACTAGTAAAGCATTCACTTAGCAAGCACAAGTTCAATTCTATACTGCCAAATATATAACACAAGCAAATTATTTCTAAACTGCCTTTCTCTGCTGCTATTTTCCAAGAGAACAGTAAAATTGCTTTCTCCTTAGGTACTTATCACAGTGATACAATACCCTTTGCTTGTTGCTTATATTAGATAAATTCTTCATCATTCTAGGTTAATTTTGGAATTATAGGTAGTATGTAATAAACAAATCTCTGAATTTGAAAAAGTTGTCAGGAAAAAAGATAGACGTTTCATTAAAGGCAAAATTTGAGGAAAATAAGCAGGATAGTTTTGTTTGCTTTTGCTATGGAGTAAATGGCAAAAAAGGCAAGCTCATTAATAACCAGGGATGGGAGGGAAAGCACCCACCTCTGCATGTCCACTGAAAGCAGCATGATGTAATGCAGTTCTTCCTGCTCGGTCAGATACGTTTACATTGCTCAGGAGAGGCACCAAAGCTTCTGCACACTTCACAGCTTTATTAGCTGCAGCTATGTGTAATGGAGTTTGCCAATTCTTGTCTCGAGCATTCACATCTGCAGAATGCTTCAAAAGTACCTGAACTGCTTCCTAAAGTACCCAAGAAAAATAAAAGACAAGTGAGTTAATGGCTTTTGAAATTAATAAAAGTGGTTATATACAGGGAATTTAAAAATTCTGCCATAAATAAGAATTCACTTAAGAAAACAGTATTTTGAATTAAAAAACTATTCATAGGTATAAAAAGATGCATAATGATGAAACTTTCTTTCCCTATCTGAAATATAAGTAGCTCAGGTGGTAAAGCACATGCCTAGCAAGCACAGGACCAAAATACTTATATGCTGAACATGTTTTAGGAGATCTGCTGCTTTAAAATGGGATATGTAAAAATAAAAAGAAATATACAACCTTTTGTTGAAACACTAGAGTTAAAGCAAAAGTTTAATGACCAAGCAGATTTATCTATCAGAAGCACCAAAATTCTCTTTAACACTACAGTTATAAATTGAACTAATGGCAGGATCCCAAGGAATCCAGTACATTACCAACATTTAGCAGTACCACAAACAGAATCTAACTAGCAATTTTCTCTGTACATTGAACATAATTCTATCTCTGGTAGATAAATGTCAAATTTTGTATGAAAATAAAAATGACCAGAACCAGAACAGAATTTTATTGTCAGTTCTCTTATTTATAAAGCATACTATTCAAGTCTTGTAAAAACCGTCCCTGGGGGTTCCTACAATCTATAAAGCCAGGGAGAAGGGATCCTGCTTGCTTTTCTCAACTTTGCTATAAAGGTACAATGAACTAACATATATGAATAGTGTTACAAAGTGCTAGCTACACATACATAAAATATCAAGGAGTAGTAAACCAAACACTCCTAAATCATCAAAGCATTTTAAGCCTTTGAAACAAAAACTAATCACAACTGTTTGGGATATGGGAAAGAGCACAGAATCTGGTGAAAGGAGGAAAAGATTAGTAATCTACTAACTCTATATATTCCACTCTAGGATTTAATCCAGAGAAATAAAAACATCTATCCATGAATGCTAACAGCAACTTATTCCTAGGTAAATAACAAAAACAAAACCCCTCAGAAGCAACAGATGTCCCTGGTGGCTCATACCTATAATACTAGATACTCAGGAGCCTAAAATCTACAAGACTACAATTCAAAGCCAGACAAACAGAAAAGACTGAGAGATTCAATCTCCAATCAACCAACAAAAAACGAGGATGGAGAAGTGGTTCAAGTGGGACAGCACCAACCTAGCAAATGTGGCTGGCCTGAGTTCAAATTCTGGTACTGTCAAAAACAAAAAAATACAATAGACAAGTAAATGTCTGTTAAGAAATGAGTAAGCAAACTGACATGCATTTGTATAATAACTACTTAGTAATGAAAAGGAATAAGTCAACAATGATTGCAATATTAATTTTTTGTTAAAGGAAAAGGATGTAATAAAATACTGAAGGCAGTTCCAAAGCCTAAATTACAGGGGTTCCTTCAATGACTTATGAAATAATTATACAGTGTGGGTAAGAGAAAAAAAAATGCAATTGGAACTTTTGAATTTATCTTTATTACACTAATCTTGAATGTTATTCACCACTTAGAAGACTAAATAAATAAGGCTGGGAGCTGATTGCTTATAATAGTAGCTACTGGGACTTCAGATGAGGTCTGGTGCCAGTCTGGGCAGGAAAGCTTGTGGGACATTTGTTTCCAATTAATCACAGAAGGAGCTGGAAGAGACACTGTGGCTCAAGTGGTAAAATGCTAGCCTTGAGTAAAAAGGAGGCCAGGGACAGTAACCAGAGTTTGAGCCCCAGGACTGCCCCCAGCAAAAACAGAAACAAAAACAAAAACAAAAGCAGTGAAAAAGATGGATGGAGAAGGGTGTATAAAATATTTTACTACCAAATAATAAAATATAAAACACACATTTGTGTGTGGTTCTGAGTGTATGAGAAAGCACAGTCAGTGGCCGAGAGCCTGGCCTAGTGGTTCAGCGCTTGCCTAGTATGAATGAAGCCAGGGTTTGATTCCTCGGTACCACATACCCAGAACAACAAAAACAAAAAACTGGAGGTGGTGCTGTGACACAAGTGGTAGAGAAAAACCCAACGATAGTACTCAGGCCCTGAGTTCAAGGCCCAGGATTGGCCAAAACAAAACAAAATTACACAAACAGTACAGGAGAGAAAAATAGTACTAAAACATTTTTAGTACTAACCTGAAATGTTATAGAAAAGGGAATCAGAAAAATTATAGCAAGTAAACTTCTTTCAACATTAATATTGTTTTACAAAAGTTCCTAACTAGATATATTTTGTGTAGATTCTCAAGTTGAACCAACAAAAATCTATAAAAGAAGCTAAATTAAATATTCTGTAATAAATTCCAGACTTTCATACAGCACTATAATCTGAGTATACCTAAAGAGAATTACAGAAGTGTATATGCCCCGAAGATAAAATAAAGTACAGAAATATTTAGTTACTTGTTTTTTATCATCACTGGTAAAATTTTTTTTTTTTAAATCACTAGTAGTTGTACAAAGGAGTTGCCATTTACCAAGGTAGTCTATGAATGTGTCTTTTTTCTTTTTCTGTCATTTGTAGGGCTTGAACTCAGGGCCCTAGGCATTGTCTCTGAACTCTTTTGCTCAAGGTTAGTGCAGTACCACTTTGTGTCACACCTCCACTTCAGGGTTTTGAGTGATTAACTGGGGTAACAGTGCCACAGGGGCTTTTCTGCCCAGGCTGCCTTTGTTTTTTTTTGCCAGTCCTGGGGTTTGAACTCAGGGCCTGAGCGCTCTCCCTGGGCTTTCTCAAGGTTAGAACTCTAGCATTTGAGCCATAGCACCACTTCTGGCTTTTTTTTAAATGTATGTGGTACTAAGGAATGGAACCTGGGTCCTTGTGCATGCTAGACAGGCACTCTACCACAGGCCAAACTCCCAGCTCTACTCCCCGCTAGGCTGGCTTTGAATCGTGATTCTCAGATCTTAGTCTCCTGAATAACTAGGATTACAGGCATGAGCCACCAGGCCCTGAGATCAAGTTCCAGGAGCAGCAGCTTAAATAAACAATTTGCCAAGAAACTTATTATTTGTGTAATAAAAAAATTATAGTTAGGTGAAAGGGGTACACCTAATAATGCACTTTACAAAGTAGTAAAATGACAGAAAAGATAGTCCAGGGTTTTTAAATCATCACTACTATTTTACAGTAAATAGTTTCTAGTTGCTTCAAAATACCTATCACTAATAAAAGTATCATGAGGACTATAATAAAAACACTTTGCAAATACTAAATGCTCTCTAAAAATGTTGGCCACATTGTTGAGCAAATATTTACATAGGGCTGTACACAACCAAGTGGTAAAAGAAATAATGTATTTTGAAACTCATTTTTAATTATTTTAAAATGAGATGACTTGATCACAGTCATCACAACCTTGACCAGTAAGCTACTGTGAACCAGTAGAGAAAGCCTCACTGAGATCTGCAGGAAAAATAATTTCTCTTAGAGGGACAAAAATAAAGTTTTCTACTCTCATTCTTCATACTCTGCAATAAATTCTTCACACAAAATGAGACAGGTATAATGAACTTGTTTATACAAATTCTGAAATGATATGTCTAAATATTTCAAGTTTTTTTTCTTCTGAAAATATTTGAATATGGACTCACAAAAGCTTTTTTTTTTTTGGCCAGTCCTGGGCTTGGGCTCAGGGACTGAGCACTAAGGCTAGAGTTCTACCACTTGAGCCACAGCACTATTTCTGGCTTTTATTTTTCTATGTATGTGGCACTGAGGAATGGGAACCCAGGTCTTCATGCATGTTAGGCAGGCTCTCTACCAATAGGCCAGACTCCTGGCCCCATACAAGCTATTTTCTTATTTTTTTATATACAATAAATTTACTATAAGAAACATCATACCTCACTACAAGATGCAACTGCTCTGTGTAAAGGTGTCAACCATTTGCTGTCTTTGGCATTAACTCTAGCTCCTGCAACAAGAAGAAAGAAAATAAAATTGAAATACTTTACACAAAATATTTTAAATAAATCTTTTGAAGTACTGATTTATATGTAGACCAAATTGGATAGGGAACAATTGAAAATTTTTATGCTTTCTACCAATAAATTACACTTATGCTATGAAACAGAATTGTCTTTTTCAATTGATGTAATTGTCCAATAATAGCTTTTCATTAATTATCACCTATACATAGAAAAGCCACCTTTATACAGAGCATAATCAACGTAAAAATCAGATCCCACTTTATTACGATTAAAAACTCTTATTTAAATAAGAAACTACTCAAAGATAAATTGTAGATTATTTAGAAGCTTTTATTACATTTTTCTTTTGGTGCGTGCGTGCGTGCGTGCGTGTGTGTGTGTGTGTTTTCTTTCCTTCTCAAGGCCAGCATTCTATAACTTGTGCCCTACCTCTGCCTCCAGATTTTTGGTGGAGATAAGATTAAGTAAGTCTCATGAGCTTTTCTACCTTTAAACTGAGATCCTCAGCTTCTCAACAGGTATAAACCACTAGCACCTGACTTTATAATATTTCTTTATTACAAATGAACATGCAATGAAGTAATATAATGCCAAAATAGTTCTATAATTACAAACACATTAGTATTATACAAAATAGACACAATTGTATCAACAGGATAAACATCCAGAAATGAATGTTTTTCTTGATTATACTCAGATTTAAAGAAGGAACTTTCAAAATTCAAGTATATGTAATTACTCCAAAATTGGACTGACCGCCCACACCCAGCCTTCCCTTGCCGGAGGACAACCAGATGCGTCAGGGAGACCAGTCAAGGCAGGAACTCATTTATTGAGGAAGTATGTTCAGGTAATATAGGATGCAGGAGCCTATCAGCACAAAGGTGGGCAGGGTGGGGGAGGGCCACGTGTTTACTCTCACTATAGGTAAAGAAGGGGAATCATGTGCTGTCCTCTGGAGAGGGCAGAAGGGTTTGGGGCCTCTCCCAGAGGTGGCCTTACTTTATTTACATCACAAACCACAGCCATGCCTTTCAACTGCGCAGCAGGCACCAGGTGCAGTCCCAAGACCAGGAAGTGAGCACTGGGCCACAAGTTAGGTCTTCTTTTTTTTTTTTTTTTTTTTTTTTTTGTGCCAGTCCTGGGCTTGAGCTCAGGGCCTGAGCACTGTCCTTGGACTTTCTCAAGGCTACAGCTCTACCACTTGAGCCTCAGCACCACTTCTGGCTTTTTTTCTAGATGTGGTACCGAGGAATCGAACCCGGGTCTTCATGCATGCTAGGCAAGCACTTTAACCACTAGGCCAAACTCCCGGCCCCCTAGGTCTTCTTTTCTACAGCATACGCTTCTATTTCCCTGATGTGACATGTTCCACAGGGAATTTTTTTCTTTGTAATCTTTTTTAAAGAAAAAGTTAAACTTGAGGTGAGATCTCCCAAATATCAAGCATATTGATGATAGCAATAAAGTAATTTTAAAAAGGAATAAAAAAGGGTTTACTGATTCTATGTTGGACTCTACATAGCAATATAACTTTTGGAGAAGTCTGAAGTCTACACTTGGAGCCTGGATATTCATTTTGTTGATCATAGTCCTACCTCCTATGGTGGTTTAAGTAACACAAACTGTTTATGAGAAGTGATTTCTTTAGTCAGAAACTCCTATCAGGGTATTCCATTAACTTCAGATCTCATTATTAAAGGCAGCCAATTTACCTGAATTGTCCTTATTTAGTCACCAAGAACAGCCCCAAATTGATCTATTATCATTCTATTCTCTTCTCATATATTCAGAATAAAAATTTCCTTATTTTTTTAACTTCAATTTTTGATGCCAGTGCTGAGATTTTTTTTTTTCCTCCTCCAAAGCTGGCACTCTGACACTTGAGTCACAGCTCCACTTCTAGTATTTTGCTGATTAACTAGAATTTCTTGGATTTGTTTGCCTCACCTATCCTTGAGCTATGATTCTTAGATGGATCTCCTGAACAGCCAAGATTATAGGTGTGAATCACTGGCAACCAGCAAACTTCATACTTAACCAAAAACCAAGTTTGTTGGTTATTATGAACTGTAGACGTCAGAAGTGAGAGAAGGCTAGGTGCAAGTGGCCAATTCTTGCAATTCCAGCTACTCAGGATGCTGAGATCTCAGGATCATTGTTCAAAGCCAGCCCAGTCAAGAAAATCTACGAGACTCTTATCAAAAACCCAGAACTGGAGCCAAGTTTTAAGTGGTAAGAGTGCAAGCCTTGAGCTAAAAAGGTCAACAAACCCCACCTCCTCCAAAGAAAAAAAAAGGTGAAAGAAATAAATTTTTTAGCTATAAGCTGTCATAGAAGCTAGAATAGATACCTTACTTTTCTTTAAAATCACTTAGATGAAGTAGTTTCTATAATTACTGCCAAGGGACTTCAAAACTGTTGGCCAGCTTCCAAATTTGTAGATTTTTACTGGCACACAGCTTGAGTCATGTATTAAAAGCATGTAGCTTTTGGCCACAAGCGTGGCTAGTGGTGGAGTGCTTGTCTAGCATGCACTGGGTTCAATTCCTCGGTACCACATACACAGAAAAGGCCAAAAATAGGGCTATGGCTCAAGTGGTAGAGTGCGAGCCTTGAGAAAACCCAAGGATAGTGCCCAGGACCAGAGTTCTAGCACAAAAACTGGCACACACGCGCGCGCGCACACACGCACACACACACACACACAGTATATAGCTTTTACCCAGTTGTCAGAGCTTATATATAGTAGCCTTTTGTAGAAATTTGACAGCCTCTGAACTAGGCTAAGAACTTGAGTAGTAGGTAGTTCTAGCCCCAGGACTGGCACCCAAATAAAAAAAAAAAAAGTAGCTTTTACATAGTTGTCAGAGCTTATATATAGTAGTAACCTTCTGCAGAAATTTGACAGCCTCTGAACTAGGCTAAGCACTTGGATGGCATGTAGTACTAAGATTACTTCTATTTGTGTGTTAAGTGTAACAAGTCTCACTAGTCATTTTATAAAGCATTTTTTTTTTTTTTAAATACCAGTCATGGGGCTTGACCTTGTTTCCTGGGCACTGTTCCCGAGCTTTTTTCTTTTTTTTGGGGGGGGGGGGGTTGGTGCTTGAACTCTAGGCCTGGGCACTGTCCCTGACCTGAGCTCTTCAGCACAAGGTTACCACCCTATCCCTGGGCCTCGGAGTTGTCCCAGAGCTCTTCAGCTCAAGGCTACCACCTTATCCGTGGGGCCACAGCCCCACTTCCCATTTTCTAGAGATTAATTACAGATGAGAGTCTTGCATTCTTTAGTACCCAGACTGGCTTTGAACCAAGATTCTCAGACCTCAGCCTCCTGAGTAGCTAGGGTTATAGGCATGAGCCACCATGCACAGCCTGAGCTTTTCTTTTCTTTTTTTTTTTTTTTTTGTGGGTGCTCAAGGCTAGTGCTCTACCACTTTGAGCTACAGCACCATTTCTAGCTTTTTAGTAGTTAGAAGTAAGAATCCCATAGACTTTCCTGCTCAGACTGGCTTTAAACTGCAATTCACTTATCCCAGATTCTTGAGTGTTAAGATTACAGGTGCGAGCCATGCATACCCTGCTAAAACTTGTACTTTCAAAGCATTGTTTTCCGTTTTGCTTTTAAGTCATATTCAACAAAAGTCAAGTACCTTCAGTCCAGTTCTCCAACTAGTAACAACACTGCCTATCAAAAGGTCTGTCAAAATTTTCTATCTTGAGGCTGGAAGCAAAACAAGCAAAAAATATTTGCATGTTCAATCTACAAAGCTGAAAAAACAAATGGCTGTTGTTTTACAGTTAACAGTATTCTGGACTCAGCTACAGTGGAGCAAAATTAAAATTCTTCCGTAGGGCCAGGAATTTGGCCTAGTGGTAGAGTGCTTGCCTAGCATGCACGAAAACTCAGGTTTGATTCCTTGGTATCGCATACATAGAAAAAAAGCTGGAAGTGGTGCTGTGGCTTAAGTGGCAGGGTTTTAACCTTGAGAAAACTCAAGGAAAGTGCTCAGGCTCTGAGCTCAAGCCCAGGACTGGCAAAATAAGAAAAACAAAAACAAAAAACCTCTTCCTTAATTCAGATACTGAAGTCCTAATACCAAACAGCACCTCAAAATGTGGTCTTATTTAGAGATAGGATCTTTAAATTAATTATCTTCAAGGTAAATGACTTTAAAAGAATGTCAGAGTAGATCCAAATCTAATGTTTGATGTCCTTATAAGAACAAGAAATCTAGACACAGTGACAACAAGAAGTCAGTTGTTTATAAGCCAAGGAAAGAGGCACAGACAGATCCTTTCGTAAATGGCCTTCAGAAGGAAACAATACTGCTCTCACCTTACTTGATCTCATACTACTAGCCTCCAGAACTGTAAGAAATTAAACAGTGTTGTCATGTTATTCCAATTTCTGGTACCAGGTATCCCTAGCCATATTATGACAGATATAGATTTAAGGAGCTACATGAAGTCTAATTCCTGATACCAGAATCATCATATTTCTATTTCCTTTTTAAGAATTACTCATTATAAAGGTCGATCAAGTGACTTTTTTTTTGCCAGTCCTGGGGCTTTAACTCAGGGCTTGAGCACTGGCCTTGGGCTTTCTCAAGGCTAAAGCTCTACTACTTGAGCCACAGCACCACTTTCAGCTTTTTCTATGTATGTGGCATCAAGGAATCGAACCTGGATCTTCATGCATGCTAGGCAAGCACTCTATCACTAGGACAAACTCCCAGCCGTAAGTGATTTTTTTTTACTAAAGCCATTCACAGTCATTTAATGACCCAATACATGCTGAAAGAAATCTACATGTAGCAGTTTGCTATAATTTTAAAGGAAAACATTACATTCACAGCTCCCAAACAACATATCTATTTCTAAAAGAGCCAGAAAATTGAGTCTTTAAAACAGAAGAACTTCAGAGAAAGTGGGAATAGGAGTGCCCTAGTGGTAGAGTGCTTGCCTATTAGCATGCACAAAGACCTATGTTTGATTCCTTAATACCACATACATAGAAAAAAAACAGAAGTCAGGCTGTGGCTCAAGTGGTAGAGCTCTAGTCTTGAGAAAGTCCAAGAAAGAAAAAGGAAAGAAGGAAAGAAAGAAGGGAGGAAAGTAAGCAAGCAAAATAAGTTACGGCGGAAAATTAGTAGACAGACACAGAAAAAGGAGATTAACTTAATGGCAGAAAGAACATAGATTCTAACATCAAGATTGCACTAGTAGTACAATTTCAGGTATTATGGTACACTTCTGAAAGCTGAAACTGTCTCAAAGTTATACTCCTACTAAAAGCTATGACTAGTTTTTTTTTTATCTACAATACTTTCAGAGTTGAGGATAAAACTCTAATTTTAGCACAGTAGTTTATATAGAGTAGGTCCTCATTGCTTGCTATTATTTTAGCACATTCAGTAACAATTGTTAATTGAAGGAGATACTATCTTAACTATAGATTCTGTGAGAGTAATTAATTTATTGATTATATACATCATTACCCTCTGTCCATAATTTTTTTTTTTTGCCAGTCCTGGGGCTTGAACTCAGGCCACTGGCCACTGTCCTTGGACACTTTTTGCTCAAGGCTAGTGTTCTGCCCTCTGAGCCACAGTACCACTTCTGGCCTTTTCTGTGTATGTGTTACCAAGGAATGGAACCCAAGGCTTCGTGCATGCTAGGTGAGCACTCTACCACTAGGCTATGCTCATGGGCCTCTCTGTCCATAATTCTTGAGGTTCATCATACATAGCTAATTAAAAGAAGTTTCACCCTAAGACAATTCATCAAAATGTAAAACAAGATGAATGTCATCTTCAATTCAACAAGTCATACCTAAAGTATAAAGATATGTACCAATCATAGAAAATACCAAAATGAGGAAGTACAGAATTAACTGAAGCTTATTCACAGAAGGACACATTTGTGTGTATATCCATGTGTTCTGCCAAGTCTCTGGTAATGTTTTTGTTCACTAAAGGTTATCCACTAAAGGTTATCTACTATGGAAGAACAAAAGTGAGATAACCAATGAGGGAAGGGGTTGGCAAACAACTTCCTATTTCTGACAAAGGTAGAGAAGAAGTGCAACAGACCATCACTAGTAGATTACTGCCTAAAAGTCTACTAACCCAAAGGGCTGCAGATCCACTCCAAATACTTCAGTAAAGAAAACCTGCATGTGCTCCAACCATTATAGGCATAGAATGTTATAGGCTCCAATTTTATAGGCATAAAATCAATAGAGTAAGGATTTTATGAGTCACTGTAACTAATTTTTGCCTTTGTTTCTCTTAGGTACTTGTTCTTGCTACAAGGTTTGAAAAGAGACACATTCACACATGCAAAGTTCAGCACTGTTTGTGGTTTCAGGCATTCAGGTCTCAGAAGGTAACTTCCGTAAGTAAGAATATGACTGCTGGGGCTGGGAGTTTGGCCTAGTGGTAGAGTACTTGCCTAACATGCACAAAGACACAGGTTTGATTCCTCAATACCACATATACATAGAAAAAGCAAGAAATGACGCTGTGGCTCAAGTGGTAGAGCTCTAGCCCTGAGAAAGCCCAAGGATAATGCTTAGGCCCAAGACTGGCATAAAAAAAAAAATATATATATACATATATATACACATATATATACATATATATACATATATATATGACTGCTGTACTATTAAAACTTCAGATTGAACTTAAGTTTGTATACACAGGATGAACATCAATGATGGGAACCAAAAAAATTTCTAGATTATAGAATATTTACAGATACTTTCTAGAGGCTGAGCAGTATTAATCTGAAAACACAAAACTTCTTGTATTGTGCAGCACTGAAGTAATATTTTAGCCATGCCCCCACATCCCCATACCCCACCTTTTGTAGGTTCATTGTGGGGTTTGAACTCTGGGTGTAGGCACTGTCCTTGAAGTCTTTTGCTCAAGGTTAGTACATTATTACTTTGGGCTATAGCTCTACTTCCCGTTTTTAAAAGGTTAAAAAATCTTACAGACTTTCCTGCTTAGGCAGGCTTCAAAGCCCATTCTCAGACTTCCAGCCCTTTTTTTTCTCTTTAATTTCTCAAATACTAACAATAAAAAAAAGAATAAAAAAAGAATAATAGAATCAGTAATTCATCTTTTACTCCTCTGCTTTTCTGACAACCTACTTTTACTATATAATTTTGAATTATAATTTAGGTTATATTTGTTGGTTATACTATGATTATAATAAAACTACTCATAGTTTTTTTTAATTTAAAAAGCATTCATTTTCCTTTATGGAATAATTGTATCATGTTTGTATGCAATTCATTTTCCCCCATTTTGCAGTATCTAATCATAATAACGTTCTCACAATTATTTAAAATTCCTTTCCCAATCAGTTCTGTAGGCTTAGGTTATTGGTTCTACTCATAGTTTAATTAAAAGTGGTTTACTAACTTTTAACTTTAAAAGTTGAACATATTCTATTGTTACCTGTCTTATTTTTTTATCTGTTGTCTATAAATTATGTGAATTTTCAAAGGAACATAGGCTTAATGGTTTCCCTCATTTGTCATAATCAGTAGAAACCTTGGGCTCTCCTAGCAGAGATTTTTAAATAGAACAAAACCTAGATATATACGGTCATATAGTATGACACTAAATGTAAGGACCTCCAGGATAAGGGAACAAAAGCCATATAATGAATGTTTGTTGTCCTTAATGTACTATGTTATCTCATATTGTTACAATATTTCACCTTGTTATCTTGATATATTTTATATGTGCTTAATTGGTTATTTGAAATTGGATAGGGAAGGGAAGAAATCAAGATGAGTGGGGGGAGGGTGGGAGAGAAATGGGGACTATGTGATGAGAAAGGGTATCAATGTTTGTGAAGTAATGCACCTTCTTCCTGGTGAATAAATGTAACCCTTCTATTACAATTTAAAAAATCTAAAAAAAATTATGTGAATTTTCAGTTTCATGTTCTGATCATGTTCAGTAAAGTAGACATAGCTTCAAAGTTTGTTTGCTGATTCTAGAATTTGATAAATAAGAATGTACTGTTTTCCTTATAATGTATATGGACTCTCTTTTCTTCAGCTTTTGTTTTCTATGTCATAGAAATAAACTATTTTTGTTTTCCCTTGTGGACAAGTCGCTACTGTTTCAGAATGTAATCCGATTTCAAAATAGATAAGGAAGTCAGGTATTGAGGGCTCACATTTGTAATCCTAGCTCCTCAAGGGGCTGAGATCTAAGGACTGTGGTTCAAAGTCATTCCAGGCAGGGAAGTCTGAGACTTTAATTTCCAATTAACCAAAAAGCTGGAAATGGAACTGTGGCTCATGTGGTAGAGCGTTAGTTTTGAGTACACAAGCTCAAGGAAAGTACTCAGGCACTGAGTTCAAGCCCCAGGACCAAAATACACACACAAAAACAATTCACAATGTATTATTTACTAAGCGTATTTCTTCAGCAAGTTCAAAAGTGTTGGGAAAAAAGGATAGCTTAAAAATAGTCATGAGGCCAGGAGTTTGGCCTAGTGGTAGAATGTTTGCCTAGCATGCACAAAAACCTGGGTTCGATTCCTCTGTACCATATACATAGAAAAAGCCAGAAGTGGTGCTGTGGCTCACTCAAGTGCCTACCACTGGGAAGCCCAAGAACAGTGTTCAGGCCCTGATGATGATAATAATAATAATAATAATAATAATAATAATAGGCATATTTTTGAGTATCAATTGTACTAAGTACTCTTCCAAATATCTTTGCTTCTTCAAAGTCTACAAAACTTCCATTCTTCAGAAGAGGAAATTGGGTATAATGAGAGGCTGAGCAAATTCCCAAAGACTATAAAGATGCTACCAATCAAGCCTTGTACCCAATTCTATCTGGCCAGACAAACTGGGCCCTTGGTACCATATATGTAGTGTTTCTCGTAAGAAAAAGTCTTCTAGTTTCTGAATTTATAAGTAGAAAACTCAACTGATAGATTTTTGGGGGGGGGGGTGTCATTTTATATTGTATGTACTTACTGAGTAATTTAAAATTTTCTACTAGACATGGTATAGAAAGGATAAATAACATAACATGAATAGCATATATATATATATATTTATACACACACATAACACGCAAATTATCGGTTGTGGGATTTGAGCTCTGGGCCTGGGCGTTGTCCCTGAGATCTACAACTCAAGGCTACCACGTTACCCCTGGAGCCGCAGTGCCACTTCCGGTTTTCTAGTGGTTAATTGGAGATAAGAATCTCATAGACTTTGTGCCTGGGCTGGCTCTGAACTGTAATCCTCAGATCTCAGCCTCCTGAATAGCCAGGAATACAAGCATGAGCCACCATGCCCGGCAAAAAGAATATTTTTATTAAAGTCAGTGTATTCAAGTATTAAGTAAGCAATATGGAAAAACCCTATCATCTGCTATATAATCAAACAATGAAATTATTAATGATATACTTTTCTTTGCTAATCCTAGGGCTTGAACTCAGGCCCTAAAGCACTGGCCTTGGGCTTTCTCAAAGCTGTAACTCTACCACTTGAGCCACAGAGCCACTTCCAGCTTTTTCTGTTTATGTGGTACTGAGGAATTGAACCCAAGGTTTATGCATGGTAGGCAAGCACTTTACTAAGCAACATTCCCAGGCCATTTCTAATTTTTTTAATAGTCAAATGGTAAGTAGCTAGCTGGTAAAGGTATGTTAAATGACCGTAGAGATTTTTGTTCTCAAGGCAAATTACAGGAAAATACACTTATCTCTATAACCAAAGAGAGAGAAATCTCATTGTTTTGTTTAGAAAATTTCATGTGTGAAATATACTATGTTTTCTTAATTAGAACCTAACTGGCAACTCTAAAGAAAAAGCAAGTCTAGGGAAGAAACTGAGTTTTAGTTTTATACAAAAAAGAAAAAAATAAGAAAACCCGTATCATTTGCTTTCTCCTTTCCAATTATGACCTGCAACCCTATACTCTTATTCCACTCCATTTCTTCCACTCTGATTTCCAGTAAAGATTTGTGAAATTGAGACCAATACTTAAACAAACTTCTGAAAAAAGGAGAAGCTAAACCTGTATAATCATACATGTAATTCAGGAAGATACTGCCAGCCCACAATATCACAGGTTCCTCATTTGTAGATTTAGCTAACACTTTAATACTGAATATATTTAATGTGTGCATCTATATATGTATGCACTTAATCACTGAGTAACAGCGATTTACTTAACTTTTATACTGCATTAGGTATCATAAGTACTCTAGAGATGATTTCAAGTCCATGAGAGGATATTTGATTTCCGCAGCAGTGGTTGAAAATGTTGTGGGAAGCAGCCCCTTGTGCATGAAGAGGTACTGCATTCATTTGGAGCCTATTACATATTTAGTGCTATTCTAGTACCATGGGAGGCAGGAAATTCTCTGCTATCTTGATATGTACATTCTAGCCCTGAGTACAAAAGCTAAGGGACAGTGTCTTGGTCCTGAGTTCAAGCCCCAAGTACTAGCACCAACCAAAAATACAAACACCCCACAAGTTTGGTGCTGGTGACTTATGCCTGTAATCCTATTGGGGCTGAGATCTGAGGACCACAGTTTGAAGCCAGCCCTAGGCAGACAAATCTTTGAGACTCCTAACTCTAATTAAGTAAAATGCCAGAGTGTAGCTCACCATCTTGAGACCCAGTGGTAGGTGCACGTGAGTTACTGTTATTTGGCTGGTTGCCTACCAGTTCCCGGAGGGTTGTGGGCAGTACGCCTGGACACCAGGAACCAGAAATAGGTTTGTGTCATCTGAGGATGTGTCTATGGGTTTCATCTGAGAGGAGAGCAGAACTGATGCTGAGAAAAACCCCTACAGGGATGCAGGAGAACTACACAGTACAGTAGGCCTGGTGCCCTTGGGTCATTGTGCTATCAAACCTGAGGTGATCTTAAGGTTGTGGCAAGGTTCTGGGCCATGGACAATAGAAAACTGGAGCTACCAAATGTCCAGAAAGAGATTGAGGCCAGTCATGAAAATCAATAGAGATTTATGGCAACAGTACATCAAATGAAAAGGCTGAATTCAGAAACATATTTAATGTGAGCTCAAATCATGTTTGAAGTATGACATAAAGAATAAACAGTCTTCAGGAACCAAGCCCAAGGCACTTAATGTACAGCAGAAAATGCATCTCTCTACTGAACCTAGTGAGATGAAGGCTGGAGAGGACGTGATAGACTTAAATGCAACTCAAAAAGCCCTCAGATATTCTGAGCATTTTAGTATGCCTAAAAAGTCAAAGTGGGGGGCCGGGAGTTTGGCCTAGTGGTAGAGTGCTTGCCTAGCATGCACGAAGACCGGGTTCAATTCCTCGGTACCCCACATACATAGCAAAAGCCGGAAATGGTTCTGAGGCTCAAGTGGTAGAGCTCTAGCCTTGAGAAAGTCCAAGGACAGTGCTTAAAAAACCCTGAGCTCAAGCCCAGGACTGGCAAAAAAAAAAAGTCAAAGTGTCCAGAAGATTGACCTGAATGAAAATTAGGAGACACCGGTGATACCATATAATTACTAACAGCAGCATACCAACTGAAGAGAAGGCTGAGTGAGGAAAAGTATCTTTTGGGCGTTCAAGTCACAGAAAATGCAAAATTTTAAGGAATATATCCCAAGAGGTTTAATGAATGGCAGAATGTGTTTCTCCTTCATGAGCTTTATGAGATGCAGGCTGGAGAGAAACCTGATAAATCTCAATGTAAACAGGAACGACCTCAACATTTTTGAGCATCTTAGCCTAAGTAACAAGATTCAAAGTGAGCAACCATATTTTCAGTATTATGGATAGGAAAAAGTCTTCGATATATAGCCTATAGACTATTTTATGACATCTCCACAATAAGGTCAGTGAGTATGAGAAAGCCATTGATAAGTTATCTTTTATTGCTCAAAGTAAGCTGTTTGCGATAAAATGCTCTGTACAACATCTATACTCACTAAACATGAGAGAGATATGTTACAATGGTAATTGTGTGTCAACCCTCCCTCATCGAGAAATTACATTTCAGTGGGCTTTAGTGGATCACATCTGTATTCCTAGCTACTTAGGAGGCTGAGATCTGAGTATCATGGTTCAAAGTGTCCATGAAACACTTATCTCCAATGAAACACTGGAAAACGGGAATGGCACTGTGGTTCAAAGTGGTAGAGCACTAATATTGAGCAAAAAATCTCAGGGTCAGTGCCAGGCCCTGAGATCAAGCCCATAGGAGATAATAAAACAGAACAAAAAAATCTACATTTTAAAAAACATCAGAGAACACGTAGGTGAAAACTTTTACTGGTGTGATGAACTTCAGAGATTTTTTTCACAAGTCAAAACTAAATGCACCAGAAAATCCATGGACGGGAGAAACTGTACTGAAACCGCAAGAAATCAAGTTGTAACATGCAGAGAATTTACACAAGTGGGAAACTCCGTGAAGGCCAGGAGTGTGGCCTAGTGGTATAGTGCTTGCCTAGCATGCATGAAGCCCTGGGTTCGATTTCTTGGTACCACATACACAGAAAAAAACACAGAAATGATGCTGTGGCTCCAGGGGCAGAGCACTAGCCTTCGGCAAAAGTGCTCAAGGACAGCGCCCAGGCCCTGAGTTCCAGTCCCAGCAATGGCAAAAAAAAAAAGAAAAAAAAAACAGTATTTCTTGAAATATCTTTCACAAGTTAAACCATCACTGAATAGCTCAATGAGAAACCCTATGAAAAAAAGAGTATAAAAAAAATGTCAAGTATATTTCATCCCTCCTAGTATATAAGAGAATTCATACAAAGTGAGAAATCTTTTAAATAAAAAGAACACAGGAAAACTTTCAAATAAGTCACATCTCCTTTAACATCAGAGGACTCACCCAAGTGGGAAACTCTAAAGTATAATGTATATGGAAAAAACTTTTACTGGAAGACAAACCTCAAAGAACATCAGAGAACTCATATAAGTGAGAATCTATGAATGTAAAAAATGTAGAGAAACTTCAAACAAGTCAACTGTCACTGTGCATTAAGGTAAGAAACTAAAAATGTAATATATGGGGGAAGACCTTTATCACAAATCAAACCTCTAAGTCATGCACGATGGCTCATGCCAGTGATCCTAGGTACTCAGGAGGATCACTGTTCAAAGCCAATCTGGGGACTAAAGTACATAAGACTCTTATTTCCAATTAACCCACCAGAAAACCAGAAATGGTGTTATGGCTCAAGGGGTGGCCTTGAGTTGAAGAGCTCAGGGACAACATCCAGGCCCAGAGTTCAAGTCCCACAATAGAAAAAACAAAAAACAAAAAAACACTACACACATCAGAGAACTCAGATAGCTGAGAAACTCCATGAGTGTAACAGGACAAGGACAAAGTCAGACCTCAGAATTCAAACAGATACCCTAAAGTGGCAATAATTTAGTTTGTGTTAAATGAGATGTTCCTGCCTAATAATAGATTTTTATTTTTCTTGTAGACTTATCTTTATGATTCCCTCCCCCAATAAACTGACTTGAGAATAAAAGGTAAAGGTTAAAATAAAACCATGCCAGAGTAGAGGAGTTGGCTCAAGTGGTAGAGTACCAACCATGAGGGAAAAGAAAACAAAAACAACAAAAAAATTGAGTTCTTGTTTGACACTCTGAATTCAAAGGGAGAAAGGAAGGAACACACTTTTCAGATGCAAGTTTCTAGCACAGAAAATTCCTTAGATAATGTTTGTGTAAAAATTACATATATAAATTGTGACTATCAACTTAAAATCATTAGAGAGATGCCTTAATTAAAAGGAAAAGGAACTATGTGCTTGTCTAGCATACACGAATTACCCAGGTTCAATTCCTTGGTACTACATAGAAAAAGCCAGAAGTGGTACTCTAGTGGTAGAGCGTTAGCCTTGAGAAAAAAACCAAAGACAGCATTCAGGCCCTGAGCTAAAGCCCAGGACTAGCAAAAAAAAAAAAGGAAAAGGAAAAGGACCCAGGTGCTGGTGGATCACACTTGTAAGCCTAGCTACTCAGGAGGCTAAGATTTTGAGGATCATGGTTCAAAGCCAGTCAGGCACAAAATCCATTAGACTCTCATCTCCAATTAACCACTAGAAAACCAAAAGTGGCACTGTGACTCAAGGGGTAGAGCAGCAGCATTGAGCTGAAGAGCCCAGGCCCAGAGTTCAAGTCCCACAACTGACAACCAAAAAAAAAAAAAAAGAGAGACAGAGAAAAAGACAATATTAACTGAAGCCATATTTAAACATATTTAATTCTACATAATGATAAAATTTATAACAAAAACCAGAAATGAAAAATTTTTATGGCTTTACAATGTAAAATTCTTAAGGATTCTATCTACTCAGATTGTCATAGAAAAATTCAATTTCAGCTCTTCTATGCCTAAATAAAACATTAAAGGAATGGTGTTTCTCCTATTTCCCTATGTATTTATCTGTGTAATCTGGTGGTACAAAATTAAGACAGGTGTGGAGGTGCATGCCTATCACCCCAGCTACTTGGAAGGTGATGCAGAAGGTAAAGGCAAAAAAATTGGAGGCCAGTTTGAGCAAAGCTAAGATTTTGACTCAGAAACAAAAGCGCTAGGGAGCATGGCTCAATTGATAGAGGCTTGCGTAGTATGTGCAGCTTCATGCTCCAGTGATGAAAAAAATAAAAAATAAAAAAATAAACCAACTTAAAAACCAGGCGCTAGTGGCTCACATCTGTAATTCTAGCTACTCAGGAGGTTGAGTTCTAAAGATCATGGTTCAAAGCCAGCCTAGGCAGAAAAGTCCTTGTGAGACTCTTATCTCCAATTAACCATCTGAAAACTGTAAGTGGTGCCGTGGCTCACCGCCCCCCTCCAAAAAAAAATCAACTTAAGCATATGTAAACTTTCCTGAAAAATATTATTATATTAACCTGGCAATAACAAAAGTATTTGTAAGTTCTGTTTGCTTAATTTAGAATTATAAGCACAGGAGTTACTCAGTAACAGAGATGTTTAGTATTCAAATTATAAAACTTGAATAACTTAAGAAGAATTAGAAATAAAGAAAATTTCTTTAGAAACATTTTACAGAGCCTTAAAAAGACAGGAGTCCTAAAAACATTGCCTTAAAAATATCTGTAGATACTCTGTTATCACTTATCCAAATCACTTGGTCTGAGCCACCTTTTCCCCTTTTTTTGAAGAAATGCAATCGTTAGTAACTCTGGACTTACTGCAAAGTCTCTATGAAAAACTTATTTACTCCTATTACACTGATCTCTTTTTCCATAGCACTTACCATCTTTGATCATAATTTGCATTCACTGCTAATTTAGTATGACCTATCCACATGGGAAGCACTTGTCTGTTCTGTGGTACACTCTAAACACTCAGAATAGACTATGCAGTCAGATTTGGAGAGTGATTAAACACATAACTTATAAAACAATTATTAAGAATCAAATTTTATAGGAAAAGGCACTAATGCTTGAAACATTAATTATGACAAAATACACACATTACCATACCAGATAAAATAAGCAGTTCAATGATTTCTGCATCTCCAAGATAGGCAGCAGCATGTAATGGGGTTCTCTTTTCATTGTCCTGCGATAACAAGGAAAGATGGAAGATCACTTTTAAAATAAAGCTAATTTTAATACATTAAGAAAAAACTTTATTATAATATTATTTCTACAACTCTCGTCTAATCCAATTAATGAAACAGACTATTTTTTGCTAAGTAATGAAAATCTCTAAAAATATGGGGACATGAGGGTGCAAGACCTTAATACTAGCTTTAGCTGAGCATAGCTATTTTTAAAATTCAAAATATGCTAACTATGAGAAATTTTTCAGTGTTGACATGACACCACAGCAGAAAATTCCATATTTAAAAATCTCACTTCATGTCCCCAAAATTACTTTTAAATATCTTATAAAACTACCTTTGGAAGTCTATGTGTACAAGGAACATATCAAGTAAAAATAAATCTCATGATCAGACTTAGGACTCATCCATAAGAAATCTCATTTATATGTAAATATTAAAAATCTGAAACACTCTGCTACCAATCAATTAGGTAAAGAATACCTAATATGTATAACACATATGAAAAATTAGATGACAAAGAAACAGCATGTCACTTTCTTTGAACAATGAATTCTTTTGCATACTAGCCTTTTCTTTTTGTCAGTATATAACAGTTTTACAGTTTATAACTGTTGACTTAAATAAACATAAACTGTTACCTCAAAACTTGCTTATAAAAATGTTTCAGGGGCCAGGAGTTTGGCCTAGTGGTAGAGTGCTTGCCTAGCATGCACAAAGACCCAGGTTCGATTCCTCAGTACCACATGCATAGAAAAGAGCCAGAAGTGGTGTTCAGGCTCAAGTGGTAGAGCTCTAGCCTTGAGAAAGTCCAAGGACCTGATCTCAAGCCCATGACTGGCACAAAAAAAAAAAAAAAAAAAAAGTTTCAATGCAGTACTCATAATGGCATTAAGGAAAATGTCTGAGGATTTGGAATCATTATTTAAGAGGATTTGGAATCATTATTTTAAAAAATCTTAAGGTTTTTCTCTTTTTATACTCAAATCACGTGTGTGCGTGCGTGCGTCTGTCTGTCTGAACTCATGGCCTGGGTGCTGTATCTAAGCTATTTTGCTCAAAGTTAACGCACTCTACCAAGTGAGACATACTTGACCTTTTTTGGTAGTTAATTTGAGGTAGGACTTTTCTCCCTGAGCTAGAGGGGAACAATCCTCAGACCTCAGCCACTGGAATAACTAGGATTATAGTCATGACCCATGAGCAACCATTGTCTGTTTTAATATTTAAAAAGTACATATTCTCCCAACTCTTCCTTCAGGAAGGGAAGATATGAATCTTTTCTCCTAAAACAAATGTTCTCCAGTTTGATAAGATCTTAATGTCACATACAGGGGTTATTATTTGGGGAGGTTGGGAGCAGTACTAGGGTTCGAACGCATGGCTCACACTTGTCTGACAAAATGCTGCTAAGCCATGCTTTTAAGCCCTGTTTTCCACTAGTTATGGGGATCTCACTTTCCAAAGGAAAATGCCTCAGCCCTGATCCACCTACTCCAAGGCTTCCCACTGTCACTAGGATCACAGGAGTGAATCATGCATTAATAGCTTCACTCTATGGAAATGACTGTTCTGTCTGGGCCGGCTTGTTATACATGCTTTGCATACAGCTAGGGTGAAAGGCATGTGCCACTGCACCCAGCTGCGTACTAAGAAGCTATCTGAACTTTCTTGCCCTCAGTTGCCTACAAACAGTGACCTTTTCCATCTCATAGCCTCCCAAGGAGTAGATGTGAGATACTGGCACATAAGGGATTTTTAAAAAATAATTTATTGTGATTAATAGAAGGGTTATATTATATTCACCAGAAAGAAGGTACATAACTTCACAAACATTGATACCCTTTCTTATGATATGGTCCCCATTTCCCTCCCACGCTTCCCCCAATTATCTTGATTTCCCCCCTTCCCTATCCAATTTCAAATAACCAATTAAGCATATATAAAATATATCAGATAACAAGGGGAAATATTGTAACAATATGAGATAACCAAGGGATGGCAAAAGAGATGAGAGATAATATAGTACACTAAGGACAACAATCATTCATTATATGGCTTCTGTTTCCTTCTCCTGGAGGTCCTTACATTTAGAGTCATACTATTTGGCCTAATGTCGCTAGACTTTGTTCTATTGTAAATCTCTGCTAGGAGAGCCCAAGGTTCCTACTGATTATGACAAATGAGGGAAACTTTTGGGCCTATATTTCTTTGAGTCTGGTTTACTACACTTAATATGATTTTTTCTAAGTCTTTCTATTTCCTTACAAAGGGCGATGTTCTGACAGCAGCATAGAATTCCATTGTGTATAAATACCACATCTTGTTGATCCACTCATCAACTGAGGGACATCTGGGTTGGTTCCATATCTTTGCTATGGTAAATAGTGCTGCAATGAACATCGTTGTGCTAGTGGATTTAGTATGTCCTTGTTTCTGGATGATTGGGTAAATGCCAAGTAGTGGAATTGCTGGGTCATAGGGGAGCTCTAGGTGTAGTCTTTTGAGGAACCGCCATACTGCTTTCGATAGTGGTTGAATGAGTTTGCACTCCCACCAACAGTGTAGTAGTGATCCCTCCTGGCCACATCCCCTCCAGCATCTGTTGTTATTAGTTTTCCTGATCCTGGCCATTCTAACTGGAGTGAGGTGGAATCTTAAGAGTTGTTTTGATTTGCATTTCTTAAATGACCAGCGATGTCGAGCATTACTTCATATGTCTATAGGCCATTCACATAAGGGATTTTTACTTAATATAACCCATCTGAAATCACAGGGGAGAGTTTTATTGACTTGGATGTATTTGAAAAATTATTGTATATGGAGCCTTGCTAACTCACTTTTTCTTTATCATTTTTCTTAAATCTATCATTTTCAAAAACAAAGAAAAATGTTTCATCTGTTCTGTTTATTTACTGATAGTAAAGTTCAAACTTGTCATTTTCAGCTGATATTCTACCACTTCAATGATTATTTTTGTCTCATGGACTTTTTTTTTCTTCTCCTAGTCCTGGGGCTTGAACTCAGGGCCTGGGCACTGTTCTTGAGCTTTCTCAAGGCTAGCACTCTACCACTTTAGTCACAGCACTACTTCCAACTTTTCTGTGTATGTGGTAACAAGGAATCAAACCCAAGGCTTTGTGTATGCTAGGGAAGCACTGTACTACTATGTCACACTCCCTACCCTCATGGATTTTTTTTTTAACCTAGGCTGGTTTTGAATTCAGACCCTTCAAATCTCAGCCTTCTAAGTAGCTTGGATTACAGAAGTAAGCCATCAGTGTCCAACTAGAAATATTTATTTTAAAATTCACACAGAGCCTATATTTTCAGACAATATGATATTGTTATAATGATATGGATCAGAGGCAGGATAAGAGTGTGTTTAAAAAATACTAACAAGCCAAATATAAGTCAGGAATAATGGTACACGCCTATAATCCTGTCCCTTGAGAGACTGATGACACAAAATGCTACATTCAAGGTCACCCTGGGTCTTGGGGTACATAATAAGATTTTTTTTATTTTTAAAGGAGGGAGGCAACTAACTTGACAAATATTTCCTCATAGGCGAGAAAATATGTAAAAATGTGCCTGTTGGCTGACACTAGCAGACTGTCAAGATTCTGAATGATGTACTTAGCTCCCTGTTCACAACTGTCAGTTTAGACTGCTGACTACCACAGTTAGAGAAAAACTTTAGATACTTTATATTTGAGGTCTCTTACCATTTTAGATTATTACAGTTTTCATTTTTTTGTTGTTGTTGTTGTTGTGGTCATGGGGCTTGAACTTGGCCTGGGCGCTGTCACTGAGCTCTTCAGCTCAAGGCTACCACCCTACCCCTGGGCCTAGGTAGTGTCCCTGAGCTCTACAGCTCAAGGCTACCGCCCTACCCTTGAGCCAAGCCCCACTTCCTGTTTTCTAGAGGTTAATTGGAGATTAAAGTCTTAGGTCCTTTTGTGCCTTGGCTGGCTTTGAACCTTAATCCTCAGATCTCAGCCTTCTGACTTGCTAGGATTACAGGTGTGAGCCACCATGCCCAGCCAGTTCTCAATATTTTAAGGAACAAAAACTTGGGGTATCAATGTAGAAGTAATGCACATATTACCAGACGACTGTAACTGTAATTGCTCTACACATTATCCCCCCCCAAAAAACAAAAAAAAATCTACTACAATGTATAATAATTTTCTAGTCTTTAGACTCCTTCACTTACTCTAAGGATAACTGAGACACAGAATAAACTGTTGTCAGAGAATCCTGGTAAGTAAAGGAGGGTTTAAAAATTTATAGATAATCTAAGAAGTCTCAACAATAGCATATAGAAATACTAAAAGGGAAGTTAGTATACTGTCGTTTCTGTTCAATTATTGTTTCTCCTACCAGTTAGTTTCTATAATATTACTCTTTTCATTTATGCTCCTAGGAAACAGAATGGAATGTATAGAAATTAAGTCAAGAACAGCTGTTGTTGAAAAACTAATATGGAACAACACTAAAACATAGGATTTATTCAACTTAGGTATTTTGACTGTATTTATTCAACTACTGTCATTCGGAAAAGAATTCCTTTTCCCTAGGCATTTTCAGTGTTACTCATTAACACAACTTCTCTAATATTTCAATATGACTAGAACTAGTCTGATTAAGCTACATATCTACTGCCTAAGATAAACCCAACAGAAACATAGAACACAGAAAATGAGTCACTTGAATGTGAGAGATGTCTGGAATTCTATGATTCAATACTTTGAATCCTGTTTTGTGACTCATATGAACATAATTTTCTTATTCACAAATCAAACTGAGGAAAAAAGAGAAATGGATAAGTTTGAAAGAAAAAATTGTAAGTATTTTTGTACTTAAACTCTAAAAATTAAATAATATATTTAAGATTTCCTTTAGCAAAATATTAAAATTAAATATTAAAATTAAAATATTAAAATTTTACAACTATCTCTTTAAACAATGTATTCCATTTCAAGTAATATTTTAATATTCCTACATGTGTATTGAATAAATGATTAGGTATGTATATTGAATAATTCTGGGGAATAAAATGTTGCAAATGATTTTGATGATCCCCAAGAACTAAAAGTATGGAATGCAAGAAGCTCTTTATCACTCTCATATGATTAACCAGGAACTCATATGATTAACCAGGATTCTTAGTATTCTGAATAAAATGAATAATGATTTTGGCACTTTTTTTGGTCACTTGTGGGGCTTGAACTCTGGGCCTGGGTGCTGTCCCTGAGGTCTTTAGCTCAAGGCTAGTGCTCTACTTGAGCCAAAGCTCCAATTCTGTTTTTCTGGTGGTTAACTGGAGATAAGCATCTCACAGACTTTTATGTGAGATCACTTTTTGTGATTCCCAACTACTATTTATTGACCGTTGATACTTGTATATTCAAATATCAATGAAACACTATCCTTCCAATTTAGAACAAGAAGTAGATCTCAATGTTCTATTCCTTATCAATGAAAAAATGTCTAAAGCACAGCATTAAACGAAGAGGCTCAGAGTCATTGTGTACAAAAGGTTGTACATAGTAAGCATTAATATGTACAAAGTATTTCTAGGAGAATATACAGAAAAAATACAGTGAGTGATTCTGAGAAATAAAGGAAGAAGAGTAGGGTTTGAAATGAGTTATTCTTAGCAGTGAGAAGTTCTTAACCATCTACATGTTTCAGAGTAAAAGTAAGGATGCTAGCAAAATGACAGCTGTTCATCTACCTCCTCAAAAAAAAAATAAACAAACAATAACTACTAAAACAACCCAAAGGCCCGGAGTATGGCCTGGTAGTAGAGTGTTTGCCTAGCATGCACAAAGCCCTGGGTTTGATTCCTCGGTACCACATACACAGAAAGAAACTGGAAATGGTACCGTGGCTCAAGTGGTAGAATGCTAGCCTTGAGACAATTCAAGGACAATGCCCAGGCCCGGAGTTTAAGCCCCAGAACTGGCCAAAAAAGCAAAACAAAACAAAAACCCACAGCAAAGAATAATAACAAAAAAAAATCCAACTGAAACAATGAAATACTGTAGAGTAGCAAGGAAGTGATGAGATTCCTGTGGAACATGAAAAGCTAAGATAGCACAGCACCACAAAACAAAATGTAAAGCACTTTCCTCTGTCCTGAACTGCCAAGATTGGCTGACAGCCAAAATGGACTTCTCCTAAGGGGGTGTGTGTATGGAGGGGGGAAGGAGAAATAGTAAGCTGGAGACTTCAACAGTCCCCAGTGTCACTGTAGAGGACTGCATAAAAGACTCTTGGCAAAAATAAATAAATACATAAATAAGTAAAAGGACTCCTAGGTCCTTAACAGTTTAGAAAATTGTTACTCAACAGAGAAGAAGCCCATGATACACAATCCTTCACCCATGATCTAAGTACTATCATAAATCTGGACCTACTGCTACTGCTCACCCTCCTGGGGTGAGCAGATACAGCATATCCCATCATAGAGACAGTTGTCATTCTGCACGTAGGTTACTATACAGACCCTAGGCCCAGCAAAAAACCAGAGCCATAGACTTCTAAATCCGTGTGTGTGTGTGTGTGTGTGTGTGTGTGTGTGTGTGTGTGTGTGTGTGTATCACCAAGTAAATAGGCCAAAATGCATAGAGAAAGTCAATACCACCAAGCCCAGCCTTCCAATCATATAAGCAGTAGTACTTTTCCTAACAAAACATTCAACATTTACACCTACCCATCAACAGCAAACAACTACAGCTGAAAAAAACTGTACAAACCATACTGAGACAGAGGATCAGGCTAGTACAACCACCCATAAAACCCCAAACCCCAAACTCAAACCAAAACATGTATGCACGAACACAGATACACATACATACTTGCATACACCTCTGTAGGAACAGGGTGTGGTAGTACAAACCTGATCCTAGCACTCAGGAGATTAATACAGAAAATTGGGAGTTCAAGGCTAGTGTGAGATACATACAACGCTCTCAAAAAGCGTATATAGAAAGCTAAGGTTTTTGTCTAACAAATTAAAACTGACAAACCTTTAGCTAAACTAAGACATTTCGATAGATATTATAGATTTCTGAAGGCAATTAGGAAAACTCCACACCAATGGGTTGGAAACTCTAGGAATGAATAAAATCCTAGACATATGTAACCTACCAAACGGGAACTACAAAGAAATGGAAAATCTAAGCAGAACAATGGGTAAGGAAACTCAGAATTGCACAAAACCATTAATGAATAAATAACATGAATTCTTTTCAAACTATTTTTTGTTTGCCAGTCCTGGGCTTGAACACTGTCCTTGAACTTTCTCAAGGCTAGAATTCTACCAGTTGGGCCTCAGCACCACGTCCAGCTTTTTTTCTATGTATGTGGTACTGAGAAATCAAACCCAGGTCTTCATGCATGCTAGGCAAGCACTCTACCACTAGGCCAAATTCCTGGCCCCCTTTTCAAACTATTTTTAAATGTTGAGGGAATTTTTCCAAACTCATTCTAAAAGGTAAACATTCTGTGATAGCAAACCAGTTAGGAAGATATATGGAGGGAAAAGTATTGTCATCCAATATCTATGATTATACAAAGACCCAAAAAATCTTGAACAAAATGCTACCAAACCAATACAGCAACAACACAAATACCCCCAGATAAGAAATGATAGAAGTTTAAGGTAATGGATATACCAACCTACTATAAATCCTAGTACACATGGTATATACATGGATTGAAATAGCTCCCTATATCTCATACAAACTATTAGCTATCAGTTAAAAAAAAAAGCAATGTTTTACAAGTAGAACATCAGCTAAGAATCATGCTTAATAAAAATATCCTAAAACAATATTCTTACCAGCCATTTCACAATGACCAGTTAACAAATGTCTACAAAATAGCTTTCCAGTAAATTAGTTTTAAGAAACCAATATAATATGAAATAATCCCTACTAGGAAGGGGTAACAAAGTGTTTAAGAAGAAATATACTCATTACTTTATTTTTGTAACTGAAACACCCTGTTCATCACCTTTACAATAAATTAAAAATAAAATAATCCCTACTAGAATAATTATTTTCAAGCTCATTTGGTCATGTATTTTAATACTTCTTGCATAAATCCATACTTTGTGCATACAATTAAGACTCAAAAATGCAACTATCTACTTTCCCTAAATAAAAATTGACAAGAAATAGTTTATGCCTCGGTTAAATAATTATTTTGAAAGGCAAAAGATAAAATATTTGAATGGTTAAATGAGAGAAATGATTGCTATGTACTACTGAGTAGATTCATAGGTGTCAAATACTGTCAAAGAGATACATAACTGGATGAAACATAGGAAGTTCCTTTGTGGTAAAATGAAATGGTTCTGCACCTTGAACATATAAAACTACAGATGTACTAAAATGTCAGTAATATAAAATCATCATTACCATACCACACATTTCCTTCTGATAGAGTACCTACAAAAATTAATGAAAGGCACAAAAGGACCTGAGACTTTTATCTGTAATTAACCTCTAGAAAGCGGGAAATGGGGATCAAGGGCAGGGCAGTAGCCTTGAGTTGAAGAGCTCAGAGACAGCGCCCAGGCCAAGTTCAAGCCCCATGACTCACCAAAAAATAAAAAATTGATGAAAACTAATTAAGCTTTATAGTCCAAGTATTTATACTGCACTAACACCAACTCTTAAGGAAACCACTGTTCACCTAGAAGCTATGCACCCTGTATATTGTAAAGGAAGTTGTGGAGACTAAAAGGAAAAGGATACAAAAAGCAAGTACTCTCACCATAACAAAGTTAAATTGGTAGTAAAGTAGAACAATGTTATAAAAAGGAAGTGTAAGACATTCTGAAGGAAATAAAAATACAACATATTAAAATTTGTAAAGTTCAAACAGCTTTAGAGAGCAATTAATCTATTAAATGTTCTCCTTAGAAAAAGTTACCTCAAATTGGTAACTTTTCACTTAGGAAAACTAGAAGAAAGTAAAAGAATCTACAAACTAGCAGAAGGATAGAAGTTATAAGAGATGCTGGGTGCTGGTGGCTCACAGTTATATTCCTAGCCTCAGGAGGCTGACATCTGAGGATAGAGGTTAGAAGCTAGTCCAGGCAGAGAAGTCTCTGTGAGACTCTTACTTCCAATTAACCACTCAAATACCAGAAGTGATGCTGGGCTCAAAGCGGTAGAACACTGGCTTTGAGCAGAAGAGCTCATGCACAGTACCCAGACCCAGAGATTCAAGCCCCCAACAGAAAGGGGGGGAGGGGGGAAATGAGTGGAGAAGCCCAGAAAAACAATGGAAAAAAATGAAAAAAGTACAAAGCCGAATAAAGAGATCGATAAAGTTGGTGGTAATGGAGAATAAAGAAAATAAAACCAGTCTCAGAAATGAAGGAAAACATCAATAAAACTCCTATACATAAAGCAAGATTTACTACAACAAATTCTATGCACAGAAATTCATCTGTTTGGATAAAAAGAACAATTTCTTACAAGACATAAATATTACTGAGAAAAAAATCTAATCTGAGTAATTTTAGAATACAAAACCCCCAAACTAGGTAATTCCAATGGTGAAATCTACTAAGGTCATAAAAGACATAACATCTACTTTGCAGGTCCTTCCATCAATGAGGTCAGCATAATTATTCTAATACCAAAACCAAACGTGGATACTACAAGAAAAGGATAGACTAACACCCTTTACTAATAAAGACTTATACCCTCAACGAAATATCAGCAAATTGAATTCAGCCATACTTGAAAAAAATATCAAAAGTGAGATTTATTGTGCAATCTCATTTTATTCAACTTTAACTGCTGGGCTTCAATATATTAACAGAAAAAATATATGATCAGCACAATTAATGTAACTCAATATCTATTCACAATTTTTAAGCCATTCTAACCCCAGTAAAAGAGTGGGATGTTTCCTTGAGAGGAATTATAATAAAAATACAGACTAGCCAGATGTGGCAGCTACCTGTAACCCTAGCTACTCAGAAGGCTGAGATTTGAGGATCATCGTTCAAAGCCAGCCTGGGCACTACAGTCCATAAGATAGTTATTTTCAATTAACCACCAGAAAACCAGAAGTGGCGCTGTGGCTCATGGGGTAGAGCGGTAGCGTAGAGCTGATGAGTTCAGGGACAACACCCAGGCTCAGAGTTCAAATCCCACAACTGGCAAAAAAAAAAAAATCCCCACAGACTAATGCCCTTTATTGACAATGACACAAATCCATTTTTAAACTTATACAATTTTATGTGGAAATGCAAAGAAGAGTAGGCCACCAATACAATTCAGAAAGATCAGAAAAAGGCTTTGGATCCTATACCATATTATTTCAATAATTAGTATAGAACTGAAGTAATCAGGGAAGAATGGCAGAAGAAAAAAAGACATTTCCAAAGCAAAAGCCTAGCAATAAGCCAACATAAATGCAGTCATGTTGCCATACTAATGACATTTCAGTGGATCCTGGGCGCATATGATAGTGGTTCTATCAGAGATCTCTATGAATAAGATATTGATTTCTAAAATATATTGGGGGTAAAAAGTACATATATATGTACATATATTGAAAGGCTTATCAAAGTATGTAACTCATACCTCCTAACTGCAAACATATTGTCCAATGGACACTATCTTCTTTGTATCAGCATCACCATATAAAAGCTATCTAGTCATAAGGACAGAAGACATATGCTTGTTCGAGCTTGGGAAAAACCTGAACAAGTTAAAAAAATTTTTGTTTTAAAATTTGATATGGGAATCTAGAGGCACTCACTACAGTTGTGGGAAAATGTTATTTCTAGGCGTGAAAAGACCACCAAGAAATTCTCCTGTGGATGACACCTGAGTTGGCTGGTGGTTCTCCCACAGTTCTCCTCCATTCTATCTTGCGTACAAGCCAGTTAGAGGCTGGGCATCTAGATACCCCTTGGGCAGGACTAAAAGCTTGTGAGAAATTACTTAAAATAAGAGGTTTTTATAAAAGAGATTACAAATAACCTCAAGTAATGAGTGAAGAGGTTTAAAAAGCTCAGGAAAATCCACAGTCTGCAGAAGTACAGCAGAAGTGATGTATGACTTCCAGGAAAATTTTATTGAAGATTAGAGAATTTGTTTCTTTTTTCCAAAAAAAGACAATACTATGTAGTCCAGAAGTGAGTAGCATTCAAAGAATCTCTTAAGTTTTTGTGAATTGCCAAAGTAATATAATAACAAAACTAATGATCTACTGATCTATTTTGCTAAGCATTTCATGTAACATAGTAAACTGAATTACTTCAATGATTATATAAAGCCTTTTTTGAAAACTTTAAATGATAAGCAATAATTTATAATTTATACTTTCATAAAAAACAAATCTAGGGCCAGGAGTTTAGCCTAGTGGTAGAGTGCTTGCCTAGCATGCACGAAGACCAGGGTTTGATTCCTCAGTACCATATACAGAGAATAAAGCTAGAAACGGTGCTGTGGCTCAAGTGGTAGAGCTCTAGCCTTGAGAAAGCTCAAGGGCAATGCCCAGGCCCTGAGTTCATTGAAATTCACCAGTCAAGCTGAGTACTAGTGGCTCACACTAAATCAGAAAAGTCTATGAGAATCTTATTTCCAATAAACCACCACAAGCCAAAAGAAGGGCCATAACTCATGTGGGTAGACAACCTTTGAGCTAAAGAATCTCAAGGACAGCACTCAGGCCCTAAGTTAAAGCCGCAGGACAGATTAAAAACAAAAGATCCTATACAACAAAAAGGAAATGGGAAAGGGCTTGCCAAGAGTATGAAAAGCACTGGGTCCAAGAGCCAGGGTTCAAATTCCTAGCATGGCAAAGAAAAGGGAGAGGCGATAAATACTCAAAATAATGACTCAACAAGTTTCTAAAAACACAAAATGCTTTAAATATTGCAAAAAAAAAAAAAAAGCTATGCCAATTCTGTAATTGTGAAAAGGCAGAAAGAGAGATTATGGTCCAAAATTATTTCTCATGAAGATTTTTGTTATTAAACAAGCATATATTATTTTATAAGTTTATATATGTACACAATCTTTGTAAATGTAAATATGACAAAAGGTTATCAATGGTGAACCCTTCAGACTACTTTCACCTTTGTGAAGACTATTGTTTCTGTGTTTGAGAATTTTCAAAGTAGTCACTTGTTTCAGTGTTCATGTATTACTCTGTATGTACAAGGCACCTCTTTTTATTTCTTCTGCCCTCATTTAAAACAACCACTACAGAAAAGAGTTGAAAGAAAAAAATCATAGTTCTAGGAGAGAGTATTAAAAAGTAAGTTTATAAAGAGTGGTATCAATGAATTAAAAAATGTTTTACCTGAAAGTTGACATCTTCTTTCTTAAATATTAGTGCTCGAACTTCATCTGGATCTCCATTAAATATAGCCTGCACCAATGATGGCTAAAATATAAAATAATTATATAAATGTTAGTAACTCTATCTGAGTAATTCTAAGGACATTTCCATACAAATTTAGGTTATTTTTCTCTCTATGCCATTAATTTTTTTGACATTTCATGAAGCCAAATGATATCCAAGTACATCTTTGTCAGGGGGTTATAAGGATAAGGACCTAATTTATAAATATGTTAATTCAGTTTGACCAAAATTAATTTGTATAATAAACACAATCAGATTTAATTTCTTATAAGTATAAATATTTTGTTTCTATATGATAAAAAAACTTGCATATATAGTCTGTCAACATCTAGCTGTGGAACAGAACTTGTCAAACAAGCAATTTCCAGCCATGCTGGGGCACATGATAGAAGATCCTTTTGAAAAGGTCTGTTTAAAGGGATGAAAATAGCATGTTCCAATTAGCATTATATGTATAAAGATATAAAATCCCCCAAAGTTGGCAGTTTATGGAAACAACTACTATTCAAAGACCAAAAATACTATATACTTGAATACCATGAAAAACATATGCATGTCTAAATATAATTTACTAATCAACAATTCCACTTCTGTAAGGTATCATATTATACTAGTTAAGTAAGGAGCCAGCTGTCAACAGTATTAAAAATAAGGTTAAGGATACAGTGTGATTCTTTTTCATATATACTCATACACACATAAATACATAAAATCATTTAAGGGCAAGGCTAGGTAGTTAATCTTTCCTAAAATATGCAGTTCCCGACTTCTGTCTTATCAGTTCAAAAACCCAAAATGAACACAGAAATATGGGTCTTAATACTTTTCCTTAATTTTTAGTCTTTTTAATGAGATCCAAGTTTGAAATGCTACCTAAACATTTGAAAAAGTGAAAATCAGAAAATGCTTATTTTATTCACAGTAATGCAACATATTGACACAAACATTAGTTTAAGTATTTATGAAACTAGTGGAAACCAACTACTGTCCATTCTTTAAAAATTCTAAAAAATTACATGACGAGGTCAGTAGAATATAAGAAACAAATTCTCAAATCTTACCAATACATTTCCAGAAGGTAGAGAATGTAGGGATTTATTTTCCTGTGGCAATTTAGAAATGAATTCAGGAGAATCATCTTCGACCTCCTCCAAGACAACAATACACACTCGACTCATTCGCTCTTTTTAAAATATTAAATTCCAAGCTATGTGACAGTTTGAAGGGCACAAGTAATTTTTCTTCCTCTTCTGTACAACACTTACAAACATTCTCTGAATAGTACACTTATAGTATGAATAAGTGCTATAAAAAAACCAAAATTATGATATGTAATTTCTAAATTTCCTAAACAGCAACAAAATTCTACGCTTAGCTGCTGGATTGCTGCAATATATATATAAAAAAACTATATACCAATGTCAATAGTTAAGAGTCCAAAATAAGCTCATTTAAAAATATTCTTTCCTATCAAAATAGTTACATTGTATTCTAAAATTTTACTTGTACAAAATAATCATTGTTTGGGGTAACACACCACCATGAGATAAAGAATGAAATGACTGCTATGACAGAGATGATCACAGTTATCCCCAACTCTTGACTGCAAGGTCATATAGTTACTAGTAGGCTGACTTGTTTTTATAATTAAAGATAAAAACTAAAAGCTCACTATTCTGCTTCCACTTCTAACTTCGTCATGTCTTCAGCTTCAGTGATTTAATGAAGATATTATTCAGGAAACACAAAAAGAGAGCTCAGCACAAGCCCTGAAATTAAAGCTCAGACGTTGACAGACAATTCGTTCTGTGTTTGGGAAAAGAAAAAAAAGGGGGGAAGGCAGCCAATCTGCATTAATACCAAAGCTGCAGTATATTTACATGTGATGAGTCAGACCATAAGAGACAATAGACTCTTGGTATTAGAATATGGCTTGATTAATCCAGATTTCCCCTATAACAGAAGAAATACAAACAGCTTTATTCCGATAGGTAATGTAAGCAAGGAAGAGCTTTCATTCTTTCTTCATCAGGCAGTTGTGCGTGGCTGTTCTAACAAAAAGGCACCGATGCCAGGCAAAAACAGTGATAGCGAAGAAGCCTAATAGAACAAGAAGGCTGCAAAGGAATTAAGACCTTTGAGACCAAATTACAGCTTTAGAGTTTTTGCAGTAAAAAGAGAAGGGGAAAAAAATTCCAGCAGTTTATCATTCCAGTATTTCCTTTGATCTCGGCATGAATACAGCTTCCATTAAATAGTCTTCATTCAGAGGGAAAAAAACCAGCAGACTGTGCATCTTCTTTGAGCCAACTATTTTATTCAATCAGCTGCTTCTGTGCCAATAGTTTCCTTTCACAATGAAAACCGTCACAGTTATCTTTTTCGGTTGATTTCAGATGCTTTCCTGTTCCTCGGATGATCTTGCAAAATGCCGCTGACATCCTCAAATGAGTAGGTCCTTAAAAAATATCTTTAGAGCTTCAGGATCCGTCCCACAGAGCATTCCAATGGAGCAACAGTCCCAAGAGCAGAAACTGCAGACCCGCAAGATGAAATGCCTTAGTAATGCTCACATGCTACACTTACCAGAGAGCTGAGCTACTGCTCAGGATGTGACTTCCTCTAGCAGGAGGAAAAAAAATAGTGCATTTGGACAGCCTTCACAATAAGAAGGTTCATGCCAGTTCTGTGACTAATCCAGATCAAACTGAAATTTCTATAACTGAAAAATGAGTGCGCTTTTTAACATTTTCCACTAAAAGCCACAAGGAAATCTGGTGTACTGCTTTTTCTGACTAACACTGGTTTTAGCAAGTAAACAATTCCAAACAGCTTAACCACTTTCGTATGCTACAATACAGCAAATGTTTAACCCTATAATGAAGCTGCAATAAAAACATGTCTGCAGTATATTCCTAAGAGATGTAAAGAGGAAGGACAAATATTTTTTTAAGACTCTTAAAAACCTAAGTTAAGATACTTTTTTGCCAAGACTATAGAGATGTGTTTTCTACAATGTAAAGAAATCTAAACAAAATGCATTTTAAAATTGCAAACTAGGAGAGAGCAAGGGAAAGGGGTGACTGTCAAAAAAGAAATGTATTCTTTACCTTATTTATGTAAATATAGCCCTTTGGTACATCAATCACCTTTATAATATTTTTTTAAATGTTAACAATTTCTAAGTTCCCAAATTTCATTCCCTATTCATATCTTTCTTTCCTTTTTTTTTTTGGCCAGTACTGGGGCTTGAACTCAGGGCCTGGACACTGTCCTTGGGTTTACCACTTGAGCCACAGCATCACTTCTGGCTCTTTCTGTGTTATGTGGTGTCGAAGAATTGAACCTAGGGCTTTTTGTGTGCTAGGCAGGCAATCTACCACTAGGCCACACTCCCAGCCCCCATGTTTTTCTTTTTTGGTTCATATTTTTTAGTTGAAAAAGTAATAGTTCATAGAAGTAGAAACCATAAAGTTAATCATTTTGATTTTCACTGAAGTAATTAAATAATCCTATCTAGATAGGTTATACATTTCTAAAAAATCTGTTAAGCTGTACAAAAGAGCTATTTATGTGGAAGGAAAGCCCCTTTGTACACCCATTAAAATTTTTAATTTATTTTAAAAAAGAACTGTTCAGTTCTTGTTCTAAAGTATCTACAAGTCAAAAGAGCACTATGTAATGAAAAAAAAAATTTCTGCAAAAAAGATCTTTTCTAGGGGCCGAGAGTTTGGCCTAGTGGTAGAGTGCTTGCCTAGCATGCACAAAGGCCCGGGTTCGATTCCTCGGTACCACATACATACAAAAAAGCCAGAGTGGTGCTGAGGCTCAAGTGGTAGAGCTCTCTAGCCTTGAGAAAGTCCAAGGACAGTGCTCAGGCCCTGAGCTCAAGCCCAGGACTGGCCAAAAAAAAAAGAAAAGATCTTTTCTATAAAATAATTAATGGGTTGGAATGTATAGAACATAGTAAACACTTGGTCAAACACATACCACGCCCTGGGTGCAGATCTCCAAACTGAACACTCCCACTATTTTGTACTTGATTTTTCCCCACTGTTTACCACACAATAGCAATATTTCCCAACAAAAAACTATAAGGAAAGTACCACAGCCTCCCTTCAATCTTTTAAAATTCTATCCACTAGTATTCTCATTAATATCTCATTATTCTCCTTACTTTTTGTGAGGTGCTGGTTCTATATATTCCCATTTAATATACATAAGTTGGCTTTATTCTCATATTATAGAGGAAAGCCCAGACCTAGAAATTATTTTATTTAAAAGTGTTTAAACCCTAACAACACAAACAAGTTGTCCCTCACTACACTGTAGTTCACTTATTGCAGCTTCAATGCAGATCTAAAAAATATATACCTAATTCTGTATCATGGAACTTTCGCTAGACCATGGGATTTTGCAGTATATAGCTCTTTATGTAGTATTTATGATTTTAATTATTTTGCCTAATTTTTAATATAAAAATGTTAACTCAAACATACTAAAAGAATACTGAACCAAAATAAAATACAGCATGTATTTCATCAGCAGATATACAATGGAAATGCAGTATGTCACTACTGCTTGCACTAGTTTGCCAACGTGTGATGGCATAGGGCATACTATGGGCTAATGGAATGGAAAGTGACTAACAATAGTATTGTGTTCTGTATCCTAGGCATTGAGGTTCGGTGACCATAGATAGCATTCACCTGTTTGCTCTTCCACACTCATGTCCATACATTTAGCATCTCTCCTGTCTATTTCACATCAACATCTGATCAATGCCCCTAGAGCTGCTCTGTGGTGTTGTGTTTTTGTGAAATTTTTGTAAAAGTTTGAATTTATTTCAAGCCCTAAGATGCTATCCAAACACTCTGTACCTTCTAAGGCTTTTGGCAGTGAGCCCAGGCGTTAGAGGATCAAAGAATCTGGACATGTTAGAGGAAGGCAAAAGCTACACACACTTATAGGCTACCATTATGGCATCAACAAATCTACTGTTGGCTATATAAAGAGATGAAAAGACTATTAGGTCTACAGCAAGGATAACTCAACAAAATTACAAAGAAGTTGGTTACTTCTCTCAATAAGGCATCTGTGAGGATGGATAAATGACTACAAGACTACAGCAAGAGCTGGACACCAACACCATGTAGACGAAGGCCAAGAAACTTATTACAGTTTTGTGGGAAGCATGGACATTCACTTCAATGACAAGGATGAAGACAAGGATGACAATGCAGAAGCAGAACCATCGAGTGCTTCTCCCACCAGACTAACCCCCACTCAGTGCCAGCAAGAGCTGGTTTGATAAATTTTGAAGATGCTTTAGAATCGAGCATTTCTTTGCATGGAGAAGCAGGCTCTGTGGATAAAGCTGGAGCCAAGGAGTACATGAAGGACATTTTCAAAACCATCATCGAAGAAGGGGGCTTACAAGCCTGGACAAGTTTTTTACATGAATGAGAGGAAATCAAGTAAAGGATGAGGAACAAGATAAACTACAGATGGAGGAGGAAACTGGCTTCACACTTGATCGTCTTGCAACTATGATCAGATTGGCCAAAGAACTTCAGCTAGTAGCTGAATAGGACTCCCAGATGCTTTGTTTATTGCACTTCATAAATACAATCAAGAGTGGTATGTCAGTTTTTAAAAACTTTCTGAGAAAAAGCAACACCATCAACTCCCCATAACTATGCTCATCACTGGGATAAAGAGATCAGTTACACCTGTGGCCTTTAACGGAAATAGAAGTTACAGCCCAGGCTAAAGATACTGAATCGCCCAATGAAATACCTGATGAAGTGGTGGCTTCAGAAGAGTTGTAATGTTCTCTATGCAGCACATTCACCTCATCCCCATATCCCTGGAAAATCTTGAATAACTTAAGATGATCATAGCAATCCTATTCTACTCAGAAGTGACTCCTGATAAGGAACATGTGATCTGAGCCAGCCTGGTCCATCGTGTCAGGGAAAATCAGCTTGTGAGGGCTCTAAGAAAATCTTCCTTGTATCTAAAAAGGGAGTCACAGATGATACCAAGTGTTTGATAACATGGTGAATACCTTGTGACTGTGAAGGAGTTTTGCTTAAGGTCCATGCCTAGTCCAACAGCTGAAAGGAAACCAACTCCTATGTTATAGCATTGAGTAACTATACTAGTCACCCTAACGCCTACAATATTCATTTCTGGCTGCTTATATTAAGTCTTTATTGTTTAAGCTGCCCCAGTGTGAAATTCCACTTTGTAAGGTATTTTCAATTTAAAATAGCCCTAATATTAAATAAATGTAGGGACCAGGAGTATGGCCTAAAGGTAGAGTGCCTGCCTAGTATCTACGAAGCCTTGGGCTCGATTCCTCAGTACCACACACACAGAGCCTGAAGTGGTGCAGTGGCTCAAATGGTAGAGCACTAGTCTTGAGCAAAACCCAAAGGCAATACCAGGAACTGAGTTCAAGCCCCAGGACTGGCGTAAACAACAACAAAAAATGAAGAAATGTATTTAACGTCCTAGTAGAAAAGTATAAACTTTTAGAAGCCACTATGATGCAATTATGAATCATAAGGTCAATCAGAATTATACTAGGTCAAACATTTTGTAAGTATTCTTGCAATAGTGAATTCTGAACACAAAAGTCAAAAATCTACAGTAAATGTTGTTTTAACAATCAGTTACTCAGGAATGGACTAATTACCAAATCTGATTTTTCTCTAAAACTTTAAAATTAACTACAAAGTCTGAATCAAATTATAAGCATGGCATTTTATAACTTTATTGAGGGCAAGACAATCTTTATTTTAAAAAATAAACAAAAGCAGTGGTTCACTTCTGTAATTCCAGCTACTTGAGAGGTAAAGTTTGAAGGATTAGTTTGAGGCCAGCCTGAAAAATAAAAGTTAATGAGACCCCCATCTTAACAGCAGCAGCAACAACAACAAATCGAGCCTGGCTGTCTCTGTCACCTCAGCTATGTTGGAGGAATATGAGAAACATGGTCCAGGCTACCCTAGGCAAAAAACAAGGCATTAACTGAAAAGTAATGGGGGTGTGGCTCAAGTAGTAGAGCATCTCCCCCATCAAGTGTGAGGCCATTAGAAACATACTTTTCTTCTTTCAGTAATAAAAGATGCTATATAAAACTGTAGCACTGTGGCATAGGGAACTAAAAATTATGCAAAATATTCTAAACTGAATCATTACTTGAATTTTAAAATACTATGTTTAATATTTTTGTCTCCACCCTTTTATAGTTTAAGAAGATGAGTCATTTTTTTTTTTTTTAGTATTTCCCAAATGACAGCAAATTTGAAACGGAAGTGATATATACGTTCCAATTTGAGTGTGAAATAACCAATGATTTTTCTGTACTTGTGGAAATTCCTTGGATGCCTGGTATAATTATTGCTTATAAAGGTAAATACTGGTAGCTATAGCAACTTTGAAGTGGGGAAAAAAACTCCCCTCCAACTTTTAAAATAAGATAACTGGTATTACATTTACCCAATGTTGCCATGCTGCATGAACAGCAAATAATCCTTCCTTAATCTTTCTTTTTAAGGATGAAAGTTCTACCTGTTTAATTGTTAAATATACTGATTTTGAAATATTTGTGGGAAGTGGTGCTGTGGCTCAGTGGATAGAGCAGTAGCCTTGAGCTTAAGAGATCAGAGAAAACACTCAGGCCCAGAGTTCAAGCCCTACCACCACCACCACCACCAACAACAACAACAATAATAAAAATAACAAAGAAGAAAGAAAAGAAAAGAAAGAAATTTGCATTGTTTTATCTGGAGTTACTGAAAGATAACTATTCACATAAAATGAATTAGATCACAGAGAACATGTTTATCTTAGGTCCACTTAAGTTGTGTTAGGGAGGCTGCTAATGACAAAAATTTCAGTTAAAAAAATACAAGACAATATACACCAAATATAGACATGGACATGATAAAACAACTTTAAAGAAAGAAAACTTCTTGTTTACCTTTGTGATTGTTGTTCTTAATGTACTATGTGAAGTTATTTTTCTTCCCTTTTTTTCTCCTTGATGGTTCACAATGCCCCATTATGGATGGGAGTTTGGCCTAGTGGTACAGTGCTTGTCTAGCATGCACGAAGACCCAGGTTTGATTCCTCAGTACTACATACATATAAAATGCTGGAAGTGGTGCTGTGGTTCAAGTGGTAGAGCTCTAGCCTTGAGAAACCCCAAAAGCAGTGCTCAGGCTCTGAGTTCAAGACCCAGGACTAACCCCCCCCCCATCAAAAAAAAAAAGGCCCTAATCTTGACACTGGGATCATAAGGCTAAGAAGGAGGGAAAGCTAGATTATAACACAGGCCTACCCATCTTGGATCTTCTTCCACATTACATGCCTATGGTAAGTTAAATTAAGGAAACAAATGGGAAAACCAAACAAGCAATGTTTAAAATATGCAAAAAAAATAATCTCTTCTCCTTGGATCAATATGTTCTACTTCATTCCTATTGTCCCATTAGTCCCATTAGATCGTCACACCAATGCTTTAATTTAGAATGACAATACCCTCTAACATTAAAAGTAAAAAGGAACAAGGATGATTTTATCAAATTGTTTTAATGCCAAACATATCTTTTTTTGGGGGGGGAGGGCAGGGCCCTGGCAATGTCCTTGGGCTTTTCTCAAGACTAGCGCTCTACCCCTTGAGCCACAGCACTATTTCTGGCTTTTTTCTGTGTATGAGGTACCAAGGAATTGAACCCAGGGCTTCATGTATACTAGGCAAGCACTCTACCACCAGGCACACACTCTAGGTCCAATGGCAAACATACCTATATTCAAATTTTTCCCTTTCAACATTTTGTTTATTCAACTTAGGCTCTGAGCTCTTTCCCCAGCACTGGTGCAAAAAATAAAATTTTTACTGAAGCATCATTTATAACATGAAAATGTTGAAAAATAAAACTATGATTTACAATATAATATTTGAAAACACTTTTACAGTGCTGAGGCTCAAACTCCCAGAGCCTGACATGTTAAAGTTCCTGGGGCCAGGAGTTTGGCCTAGTGGTAGAGTGCTTGCCTAGCATGTACGATGACCTGGGTTCAATTCCTTGGTACCACATACATAGAAAAAGTTGGAAGAGGTGTTGTGGCTCAAGGGGTAGGGCTCTAGCCTTGAGTAAGCTCAAGGACAGTGCTCAGGCCCTGAATTCAAGCCCCAGGACTAGCAAAAAACCAAAAACTAAGTTCCCTACCACTGAATTACACCTCTAGAAACCAAAATTTTGAAGAATTTCTATAAACATGGAATGATAACAAAAAATTTTATGTGGAATTAAAACACAATACATACAATAATCTTAATTATGTTAGATCACAGAAAAGGTTGTTTGCAATGCTATGTATCAAATCCAGGAATTTATTCATGCTTATTAACAAATGTCCCACCACTGAGTTATATTCCCAGCCCAGAGGATACTTTTATTTAAAGCAACAACAGATCACTTAGTAGATCACCAGTGGTAAGATTATAGGTATTTTATTATCTCTTTAAGATGTTTACATGTTGTTACTGTATCTGACTTTGTTACCTTGTATATTGTACATATGTTTATTTGAAATAGGGGAGGGAAGGGGGAAAATAAGAAGATTGGGATGGGGTGGGAAGAGGGATACAGGGACAAAAACATGAGAAAGGGCAACTATAACCCCTCTATACATTATCCTGACAATAAAATAATAAAATTGAAAGTACCCCCCCCCAAAAAAGTGTTTATATTTGCTTTTCTGGGTAATATCACTCCTTAGTCATGATCTTAGTCATACGTTTGCTAAACTTAATCACCATCTTACAGTGAAGAAAAATAAGGTGTAGGGGAATTAAAGGTGACAAAACTCACCTTAATGAAGGTTAAGCACTTCCTAAAAGGACCAAAAGAAATAAATGTACTAGGCTACAAAACCTCTAAATGTATTTCTCAAAAAATATCAAACAGGAGTGTGGCCTAGTGGTAAGAGTGCTCGCCTAGCATGCATGAAGCCCTGTGTTTGATTCCTTGGTACCATTTACACAGAAAAAGCCTGAAGTGGCATTGTGGCTGAAGTGGCAGAGTGCTAGCCTTGAGCAAAAAGTGTCCAAGGAGAGTACCTAGGCCTTGAGTTCCAATATATGCAATACATACAAGGAACTCAAGAAATTAATAAACGAATTACTAAATAGGCAAGGGAGCTAAGAAGAGGCAAGAATGCCAAAGAAAGTGTAGGGAGTGTAGCCTAGTGGTAGAGTACTTGCAAGAAGCCTTGGGTTTGATTTCTCAGTACCACATACACACAAAAAGCCAGAAGTGGTGCTCTGGCTCAAGTGGTAGAGAACTAGCCTTGAGAAAGCCCAAGAACAGTACCCAGGCCCTGAGTTCAAGCCTAGGGCTTGGGGGTGGGGGAGCGGTGCTGGGGGAAAGAATGACAAAGAAACACATGAGAAAATGTTCATCATCTCTAGCTTTAAGGAAATACAAATGAAAACAACTCTGAATCTGGGAACTGGTGGCTCACGCCTACCATTTACTATTCCTATTCAAGAGGCTGAGACCTGAGGGTCATGGTACAAAGCCAGCCTGGACAGAAAAACCCATGAGACTTTTATCCCGAGTTAGGCACTGGAAAACTGGAAGTAGAGCTGTGGCTCAAAGTGGTAGAGCACTAACCTTGAGCAGTAGAGTTCTAGGGCAGCACCAAGGCCCTGAGTTCTATCCCCATTACAACCACCACCACCACCAATAACAACAACAACAACAACAACAACAACAACAAAGGAGGTCTGAGATTCTACCCCACTCCAGTTAGATTGGCCAACACTGAATTTGAACAAGAAATGTTGGCAAGGATGTGGGAAAAAAGAAATGCTATTGCATAGGTGGTAGAATGTAAACTACTATAACCACTCTGGACAACAAAACTGTTGAGGTTTCTCAAAAAACTAAATGCCTGTAATCCTAGCTACTCAGGAGGCTGAGATCCGAGGATCAAGAAGGTTCAAAGCCAGCCTAGGCACTAGAATCCGTGACTCTTTAGTAGCCTTGATCTGAAGAGCTCAGAGATAATACCCAGGCCCAGAATTCAAGTCCCATGACCTACCAAAAAACCCCAAAACACTAAATATAGATTTCCCCTACTACCCAGTTATACCACTCCTGGGCACCTATCCAAAATATCACAAGGATAGAATACCATAAAATACTATAAAGATACCTGGCAAATCCATGTTCATTGCTGCACTATTTTATTCATAACAGCCAAGATATGGATGCAGCCCAGATGCCCCACAATAGATGAGTGGATCCAAAAATGTGGTACCTATACACAATGGAATTTTACACAGTCATTAGAAAGAATAAAATAATATCATTTTTTAGGGAAATGGATGAACTAGAACAAATCATGTTAAGTGAGATAAGTCAAACACAAAAGTGCAATCCCTAAGTGCCTCTTTATAGATGTGTTTGCTGTTATTGTTTTGTTGTTAATTCTGTCTTCTTTATGTATAGCTATTCAAGTGTGTACCTCAGAGATGGAGAGGGAGAAGGGGAAAAGAGTGTGAAAGTGCAGCAGTGGAGCTCAATGGACACTGATGAAAAGTGAACTATAGTTAACTTGTGAGATGGGAGAGGGAAACTGGGAGAGAATGAGGAAAAGTAAAGACATTGTAGAAAAGGAAATGTACTCATTACCTAATTCATGTAATTATAATCCTCTGTACATCATTTTTATAATAATAAACCAAAAATTTTTAAGGTCATTTAAGATTTTTTTATGTTTGATTTCTTTCTGAACTAGAGCATCCACAGTCTTGTTATAATCCCAAACAAACTCAACACCAACCAAATATTCAACTCATTCAAACTGACTAATTTATCAAATAGTCATGATTACTTAAAAAGCAGAATCTGAATAAAAAGGTTCAATGAAAAATGTTTCAACAACTACACATTAGAAGAAAAATACAAAATGTTCACAAAGGGTAGTTTTCAAAACAAGAGAAACTTCTACTTTCAGAAAATAATACGAATTAGGAGATGTAGATAACCATTGATGATATCAACTGCATCTCAGCAATAGAAAATCCATTTAGTTTGTACAAGACCCTTAGAGTTTGATCCCTGTTACAATAAGATAAATACAATAATCACCTAAGAAATCAAATATGTTAAGGTAATAATTGAAGATTATACTAGGAAATATAATTAACAGTTCCTAACCAAATATTTCACTCTTATAAGAATATCTTTATTTATATGATAAATACATATTATATGATGAATAAGTAACAGTAATTCACAATACCATATCATAAGAGGTGACTGCATCACTCATCTGTATGACTAACTATACTAGTACTACAATTTCAGTAAGATGAATTTTCTAATGTAAGTTTAGAAAATTCTTGCATTAACCAGTGCAAAAGCACCATCCAGTGGCAAAAATAGTAACTGCAACTTATAGTACAGCAATTGTAGTTTTTTAAAAAACTGTTAAGTTCTGCACTGTCTCCAACATACTTAACAACAAAGGAAAAGTAAATGGGCTAAAATGATATTGGCAATGTCTACTTGTTACCATTTTTCAATCAAGAGTAACTTTACAGTAGAAAGTGTGAAAGCAATGACAGCACTTGGAGGTTTTTGTTGATGCTCTTTGGGATTTTTTATTTTGGAGGTTTGTACAGGCATTACACATTACTCAAATGTTTGGCTGATCAAAAAACTAGGATAGGAGCCAGGTGCAGTGGCTCACGCCTGTAATCCTAACTACTCAGGAGGCTGAGATCTGAGGATCAAGGTTCAAAGCCAGTCCAGGGTGGTAGCCTTGAGCTGAAAAGCTCAGGGACAGAGCTCATGACCCACCAAAAAAAAAAAAAAAAAAAAAAAAACAAACAAACAAAAAGCTAGGATAGGGCCACAAGTTTGGCCTAGTGGTTGAGTACTTGCCTAGCATGAACAAAGACAGGGGTTCCATTCCTCGGTACTACATATATACAAAAAGCCAGAAGTGGTGTTGTGGCTCACTAGCCTTGAAAAAGCCCAAGGACCCTCAGACCCTGAGTTCAAGCCTCAGACTGGCAAAAACAAAAACAAACACACATATATACACACTTATATAGGCATATTATAAGCTTCACCCAAAGCCTTTGTCATAGTAAAAACTAGATCATTTAAAAAGTACAGAAATAAGCACCAGCTATAGTGGCACATGCTACCACTCAAGAAGCTAATCTCCAGTTCTAGGCTAACCACAGGCCAGTTTATATTACATAGTAACAGTCTTTGTCTCAACAAAAATAAGAGGGGTCAAGTCCCACTAATATTCTATCAACTGACATCCAAGGTAACAATAAATGAGTCATTCTGTTTAAGAGGGGAAAGGAAGTTGGCTGGGGATATAGGTTGGTGGTATATATGCTGAGAATGTACAAAGACCATGAGTCCAAATCCCAGCACGGGGGGGAAAAAGAAAAAAAAGAGGGAGGGAGGGAAGGGAGAGTTCCTTCCTTTTCATTAGTCTATAAATCTTTGAGCATGTTTCAGTTTAAAATAAGAAGTCCAACAAGTGATACCATAGTTACCAAACTTAAGATGTCTTTACTAGTGTCCTTAAGTCTAATACTTCTAAAGTTTTTATTTTAAAAGTTATTTTCACTAAAATAAGAGGAGTCATTCACAAAAATGAGGACCTGGTATCTACTACAAGGCTGGTGTTTATGTAAAGCAAAGAATCAGCTGCATGAATGAAGGGGAACATCTACCAGTTCCCAAGACAAATCCAGTTGCTCCATTGCTCATTATTTCCAGCTACTTAATGTTTCTTTCTCTAAGTTACAACTTAGTGAATTTAAGATTTATAAGTGCCTCCTACTAAAACATTATTTGAAGTATTATGTTACCATATACTAAGTTCTTCACTAACACAGAAGCCATTAGTATGTATAAAGTACCTCAGATAAATAATTTTGATTAGCACTAAATATTTATTTACATAACATTATGTATAGGCTTTTGGTGGGCCTTTTTTGTGCCAGTAATGGGGCTTGCACTCAGGGCCTGGGCTCGGGTCCCTTGGCTTTTTCATCAAGGCTGGCTCTACTTTTGGCTTTTTGGTACTATACTAGAGAAGAATATAAAATATCAGCTTCCTTAGCAGCTAGTATTATGTGGGTGCCACTGTGCCTAGTTCATAATGTAAGTTATGGGAGGACACAAATAGTATCAAACTAACCCATTACAAGAATTGTCTATATTACTGCCAAGAGTCCACTAAAAAATAACCTACCATAAAAGGAATTCCCATACTAATTTCCTCTGGTGAAGCAGGAGTTGTAATGTTTTAATCCCAATCACAGGCCTGCAGCAGAAAACAGGTATAAAAAATAAGAATATGCTACCTCTAGAAATAAAGAGCTATATATTTTAAGACAATAGGGACAAAGGGGTAATAAATTACTAATCTACGTAAGAGAAATACATTTTTAGGGCTTTCTTTACATACGAACAAACCCTTACAGGATTCTCAGAATCCCCAAAGTGAGATTTGTTCTTTAGAATTCTTAAGTTGGCTGAAACCTTAAAACACACACAACTTTGTTCAAATACATTCACTAGTAACATACCCAAGTATTCACTAATAATTCATACATTCATCTATGGGATGATACTGCCTATATAAAATATAAACTATCACAATAGTTTATAAATATATTATAAGTTTATGAAATATAAAAGAACCAAAGTAAAATTTTGAAAAAGAATAAAGTTGAAAGATTTACATTACTAGAAGGCTAGAGGAAGTTGAAAAGTGCAAAGTCCAGAACTATCTTTTGACCAACAGGGAAAGATGATTCAACAGAGAAAGAATAATTTTTCAAAGGAATAGTGCCAGAATAAATGGATTATCAGTAACAGAGATATTTGCTTATATAGTTGTAAAAATGTTGAAGTATAAACAAAATACTGACAGACTATAATAGAGGGAAACATAGCTTGAGTACAACGTAGTTAGAAGTGCAAGATTTTTACAATTATTTCCTTTTATATATGAAGTATGACATTACTGAAATTAAACTTTACAAGTTACCTAAATAAATCAGATGTGTATCAATGGTGCTGGGCATCACAACTGAACGGTTATAGAATCTTGTCCTGCTTATTATAGATAAGATGGTAAGCAGAACCCATGGATTCTACACAAAGTCAATAGCCATTTTGGGGTTTGATTTTGCTTGCATGCTTGTTTGTTTAGCATTGCTGGGGTTTGGACACAGGTTTCTCTATCACATGATCAAAGTTCAGCCCTTTTTGATTCTGTTATTTTTCAGATACAATCTTGTACTTTTTGCCTGGCCAGCCTGGAGTACAATCCTTTTACCTATGCCTCCTAAGTAATTGGGATTTTAAGTGTGACTCACAATAAATAGCGTTCGTTGCTAACCTTGCTCAGGCCAGCCTTGAGCAGTAATCTTCCTAAGTAGCTGGGATCATAGGTATGTGATGATGCACCGAACCCAATTCCCAAATTTGATGACTAAAATTATCTTCAGACACTATCAAAAGGTCCCTAGCAATACTGCGCACAGGTGAGAAATCATTAACCAAAAAGTAATGATTTCTTAGAAAAGTAGCTTATCATAAAAAGCAAATGTATTTTAATAGCTATATTTCTTAAAACTTGGCAAATAAACCAGTGCTAGATTATCAGTAACCAAAAGATATTATCCCAATATTAATAATGGAATTCAAATTATTTGAAGGCTTGACCACTTAAAAATATAAGTAATATGTATATTTCTTTTAAACACAGTATGCTAAGCAAAGTAAGCTTTAGGGATTTTATCAATTTACATTTAGCTTATTCAAAAATGTGAGATTGACATTCAAAAACATGGAAGGGCAAAGAACTCAAACTCTATGCCTCCAACATGATGAATGAGGTAGCAAAAACAATTAGAATCAACACTTTTATAGTTAAGAATGGAATCAAAACCTTACAATGACCAGAAGAATACTTGAGGAAGGAAGAAGCTGGTGAATTTTAGTAAGAAAGCTGTAGCATTTTAACCTACTTACTTACTACACACAACTTGTTGTCGTGGTAATGAAAGTCCATTTTGATGCCATTTTTGGTACCAGAGAGACCAACGTGGACCTTATTCTCAAAGAAATTGTGGTAATGTTTTGAAATACATAGGGGCTTCTAAAAATGAAATGAATTTTAAAAGTAAAAAGGTATATGGGGCTCTTAAGGGCTGGTTCAGGACTTGAGTTCCAGTTGTTTTGAAGATTCTTAGGGGAACTGTAGAGAAGTTGGTCAAAGAATATGAAATTTCAGTTAGGAGGAACAATGTATTAGTTAGGCATGGTGGTCCATGCCTGTTATTCCAGCACTAGGAAATCTGAGATACAAGAATCGTGAGCAAGAGGTCAGCCTGAGCTACAGAAATCCTGTTGTTAGGAGCTCTTGCCTTACATTAGATACATTGAGATACAACTACATAAATTACTCTTTTACTTAACATATATAAACTGCACAGGTAACTGCTCCTCTAGAATTTGACAATATAACCTTTCTCCAATATAAATATATATACACAAGAATGTACCTTCAAGAACCTTCAATGGGTTGAGGTCCTTCCTCAACTCATTTATTTCTGCCTTGTTAAAAGTCCCATACGACTATATTTCTTCTGTCAAAACATCACCAAGTGCTAGTTGAGGACCAATTCTTTTACAAAAGGGAAAACTTTTAGAAAGGTAGTACTTTCACAGATGGTTCATAAAGAAGGATGGAATTACTGAGTCATGGCAAGGAAAGTGACTCAATTGAGTACAAGGAAGAACTGGACTCAGAATAGCCAGGATACTCATTTGTTAGATAGTGGGCCTTACTATTTCAATTCAGATCAGTTCTCCCTGTTAAAAAGCACATGGCAGCCAGGCACCAGTGGCTCATACCTGTAATCCTACCTACTCAGGAGGTTGAGATCTAAGGATCACGGTTCAAAGCCAGCATGGACACAAAAGTGTCAGATTACCTATGAATGTAACTATAATACCTCTATCACCCCAACAATAAAATTTAAAAAAAGAAAGAAAACAGAAAAAGAAAAAAAAGTCTATGAGACCACCAGAAAACTAGACGTGGTGCTGTGACTCAAGGGGTAGAGTGGTAGCCTTGAGCTTAAGAGCTCAGGGACAGCTCCCAGGCCCAGACTTGAAGTGCCATAACTGACCACCCTCCCTCAAAAAAAAAAAAAGTGTATCGCATGGTTCTAATAGAGACACATTACAAAAATGAGGGTACCATTCTCCTAAGACACAGAAAACAGACACAGTAGACAGACAAAACAATGTGATAATTATAATGGGACCACAGAAAAAGGAATCAATAGTATCTTAGTAATCCTTACTTGATCCTGACCAATTATAGGCAAGTCATAATCTTCAAGTCTCATAAAATGAGACTGAAGTAGGATTTGAGGGTGAGGGGTGTGATTCACAAACTTCCTACTGTATTTCTAGTATAAAAAGCTGGAATAATTAAATATTTTCATATTCACAGTGCTAAATGTATGATAGTTCAAAACACATAAGAGGCAATATTTTTCATTCTATTCAGTTTTCCTTCACCAGATTTACCTAGCAACAGTTTATTATCACAACAATCCTTTTGATTCCTTTATCAGTATAGGTACTATATAGTGCTACTATATAGTGCTATTCTCCAATACTTCTGGATCTGTGCTTTCTAACATTGTCAGAATTACACCCAGGCTGAGTATGGTCATGTAAATTTTTATTAGTTACAGATAAGTAGAGGTGATGTGGCAGGCACCTTTTAAAGCTAGTATTCAATTGATCAAGGTCCATTTTTCCTGCCACAAATACAGGTAGTATGTTCCAAAGGTTAGTAAGTCCAATCAGACATGTACTATAATCAATAAACTAACAACTTCTGGGATTTTTGTTTTGTCTGTTTTTGAGCCAGTCTTGGGGGTTGAACTCAAGAGCCTGAGCACTGTACCAGAGTTTTTGTGTTCAAGACTAGTATTCTACCACTTGAACCACTTCTGGTTTTTTGGTGGTTAACTGCAGGTAAGAGTCTTATGAACATTCCTGCCCAGGTTTGCTATGAATGTGGTTCCTCATAGTTCAGCCTCCTAAGAAGCTAGGATTACAAGTATGAGCCATTAGCACCTAACCACTTCTATTTTTTTCTTTCTTTTTTTTTTTTTTTGCCAGTCCTGGGCTTGGGCTCAGGGCCTGAGCACTGTCCTTGGACTTTCTCAAGGCTAGAGCTCTACCACTTGGGCCTCAGCACCACTTCCAGCGTTTTTGTATGTATGTGGTACCAAGGAATCGAACCCGGGTCTTCGCGCATGCTAGGCAAGCACTTTAACCACTAGGCCAAACTCCCGGCCACCACTTCTATTTTTAAACCACTAAAATTTGGATGTTACTTACTGTTGCAAAATCTAGCCCATCTTGGCTAATTCCTTTCAAACTATACACTAACAATCTGTTGTTGGTAGTGAGTATTGTCCCTGAGCTTTTGTGCTCAAGGCTTGTACCTGAGCGGCACTGCTCCATTTCTGGCTTTTGGTAGCTAATTGGAGATAAGAGCCTTATGGACTTTCCTTGCCTGGGCTGGCTTGCATCTTTGATCCTCAGCCTCCTGAGTAGCTAGGATCACAGGTGTGAGCCACCTGCACCTGGCTATACTAATAATTACATGCAAAAGCCAAATGAAAACATGCAAAAAAAGGTATGCAGTGTTAAGGACTAGACGAAAGCAGCATGTATAGAACCTCCTTACTCCCCAAAAATAAAACAAGAAAAAAACCTGTCATGAATTTAGAAACTGTGTTTTCAATACAACTATGCCATCTTCATCACTTTATAAACAAAAACCTTCTTTGCAGAAAAGATTTAGAAACTTCAATATGTATTTTCCACAATGATTTATCTATGTGTGTGTACCAGCAGTGAGGTTTTAAGTCAAGGCCTTGAGCTCAAGGCTGCTGCTCTACCAGCAGATCCATATATCTACTTCCAGTTTCTTTATAGTTAACTGTAGCTACTAAGAGTCTCCTGAATCTTCCTGTCCCGGTTGACTTTGAATTGAAAAATGGCAGTTGAAATTTCATGCCTGGATTATTTCAAAACCCTGCCCTATGTATCTTTATTCACTGCTAATATTAATGGGCACTTTTTCATATAATACATACCATATATTTAAGTGCTTTAGTGAGTCTCTCCAACATTACCAACCAAACTGTACAAGGCTGATCATAATTAAATTCTTCAGTACATAAAAGCCAATTCACCATCTATACATTTGGCTACATAATGTATTGTGTCCCCAGGCCTAAAAAAATCTATAGTATGATGAATTTGAAATGCCAAATTCCACATAACTATCAGCCAATTCTCCACACAGCTTGTTTTAGAGCAGAGTTTCTCAATTTCTTCAATACTGATATATTTGTCTTATTAACTGCAGGATTTTAACAGCATCCTGGGCTCTGCCCAACAAATAATCAATAGCATCTTTTCCCTTTCCCCAACTATAACAATCAAAAAGGTCTCCAAGCCAGGTCCACATAGTGGCATACACTTGTAATCCTAGAACTAGACACTAAGACAGTAGGATTCCAAGTTCAAAATTAGCCTGCGGTGCTGGGAGTTTGGCCTAGTGGTAGAGTGCTTGCCTAGCATGTGCAAAGCCCCAGGTTCAATTCCTTGGTACCAGATACATAGATAAAAGCCAGAAGTGGTACTGTGGCTCAAGTGGTAGAGCTCTAGCCTTGAGAAAACCTGAGGACAGTGCTCAGACCCTGAGCCCAAGCCCAGGACTGGCAAAAAATAAAGCCTCAAAGTTAGCCTGAGCAACACAATGAGATCATGTCTCAAACAAAAAGTTTCTAGGCATTGTCAAAAACTAGCCTGCGATGGAGAACCCCAAGATTAAGAACTACTAAGAGTAAGAACTACTAAGAATAAGAAGTATCACTTGGGGTTCTTAAAAAAAAATAAACACTTAATGGGCACCAGTGGCTCACACCTGTGATTGTAGCTACTCAAGAGGCTGAGATATGAGGATTGTGGCTTGAAGACAGCCTGGGCAGAAAAGTCCAGGAGGCTCTTATCTCCATATAACCAGCAAAAAGCCAGAAAAGTAGAGGTGTGGCTCAATAGTAGAGTGCTAGCCTTGAGTGAAAAAGCTGAGGGAGGCCCCAAGTTCAAGGCCCAGTACTGGCATAAATAAATTGTAAATACTCAATTTTAGCCCTATCTAAAGTTTAGCCTTTTTCTAAATTTAATTATCAGATTATGAAAAACAATTTTACATTTGGAATCCTACTGACAAATGATAGTTTATGGTTTGGTAGTAAATGAATTCTTCTTTCTAGTCAACTCAAGTCAGGTTTGAGATTTAGAAAAGCATCTAACAATTATCTCTCAGAAAGTATGCAGTGTGTATCATTTGCACATCACAGTATGCCACAATCAAATCAAAGGACTTTAAATATTTCTATGTGGGTACCAGGTTCCATCTCAGATACACCTAATCAGGATTCATTACTCATTCCAAAATTGTTGTTTGTTTTTTTGTTTGTTTTTTTAATATTGGTCCTGGGACTTGAACCCAGGACCTGGGACTGTCTCTGAGCTTTGTTTAGCTCAAGGCTAGCACCCTACTACTAGAGCCACAACATCATTTCTGGCCTTTTCTGAGTAGTTCATTGGAGATAAGTCTCACAGACTTTCCTGCTTGGACTGGCTTCATGGAAACCAAGATCCTCATATCTCAACCTCCTTGACTCACTAGCACTTGGTTCCAAAACTGTTTTAAAAAGCACTGATAGGGATATAGATGGTCCCTACTATCTAAAAGCTCACACACACACACACACACACACACACACACACACACACACACACACACACACACACACACACACACACACACACACACCCCCCAGTAGAGGGAGACAGACCATAGACATATGAGAAATAAATATAGTCACTTCAGATAGGATTATCCAGAAATAAAATAGAAAAATCAAAACATTTCTCTACATTCTCAATATTATCAGTTAGATATCTTCAAAGTACTAAACATGGTAAGTAAAAATGTGAATTGATAGTTTACTGCATAGAAAGGCCATGACATAATTATGTGCCTACATCCAAACATCCTTGTTAAATGTTTGGCAAAAATTGGGACCTCAAACTCTGGTAAATTTTAAGCTCAGGACAAAGTAAGTAAATTCTTCTACTGTTTCAAATCTAACTTGTATTAGTTCAAATCCCTATGCTGAATTCTTGAAAAAAATTACTGATTTTTATGACAAAGGATGAAAAGAGCTCTTGCAATTCTAAATGAAGTAGGTAATAAGGGTAATCCAGGAACAAGCACCTAAGCCAATCTAAGGGGGAGGAGGAGAAGTACCACTAATGAGGACTGTTTACAACAGAATCTGTCAAGTCAGGAAGAAGGAAGGAAGTCAGGAAGACTTTTTTTGCATTTCATTTTACACACTGTGAAGTAGCAGCAAAAATAATAAATTTCTACTCTTAGGACTTAAAAAACAAAGTACTTACGTATCATTTTTTTTGTCAGTCATGGGTCTTGAACTCAGGGCCAAGGCACTGTCCTTAGGCTTTCTCAATGCTAGCGCTGTACCACCTGAGCCACAGCATCATGTCCAGCTTTAGCTGTGTATGTGGTACAGAGGAATGGAACCCAGAGCTTTGTGCATGCTAGGTACTCTACCACTAGGCCACACTCCTGTTCCCTTACATATCATTTCTGTGATTAAAAATAAGCCAGGTGCTACCGGTTCATACCTGAAGTCCTAGTTGTTTAGGAGACTGAGATTTGAGGAACATGGTTTTAAGCCAATGAGACAAGAAGTCATGAGACCCTTATTTCCAATTAAGCACCAAAAAAATGCTGGAAGCAGAGCTGTGGCTTAATGCCTTGAGCACAAAAGGACAGGGACAGTGTACAGGCCATAAATTCAGGCCCATTACCAACACAAAAGAAAATAATAGTAACAATAATAAGTTGTACATATCAAATGAATAAGAAAAAGGCCAAACACTTCCTTGTTAATGTCAAGACTAAAAAAGGTGCTGCTGATACATGCCAGACTTCTTCTGAGGGGAGGGAGGAGTGAGGAAGGAGGGAAAGGATCAGAAGCCAAAAGATGTTTATCTAATCTTTCAATGCAAGCTACCCATTCCAAAGAGTAAGCAATCTTTCATCCTAAAACAGTAATTCCCAAATTTAACAGAAACTCCCCACCCCCATTCTACAAATTATATATATAGCACTACGCTTCAAATCTGTAAACATTTTATGCCTGCAAAAAAGTTGCTAATTGGATAGGAGTAGCTTAACTGCCCAAAAGAATAAGGAAGAGGGACCAAGAGTTTGGCCTAATGGTAGTGTGCTTGCCTAGCATGCAGGAAGACCCAAGCTCAATTCCTTAGTACTACATATATAGAAAAAAGCCAGAAGTGGTGCTGAGGCTCAAGTAGTAGAGCTCTGGCCTTGAAAAAGTCCTAGGGCAGTGCTCAGGGCTGGCAAAAAAAAATTTTAAAAAAGGCAGCACAGCAGCTATACAGGCACCAGGAACCAGTGGCTCATAGCTACTCAGGAGGCTAAGGTCTGAGGATCACAGTTCAAAAAAAAAAAAATAGAGAAAAAATTACAGAGAAAGAAAAGGCCTTCCAGTTTATCTCTGCCATCTCTAAATAGGCACTCAGAAACTAAGACAGAGCAAAGTCCTTCTAGGCTCAAATCTGATGATGATAGGACTCTGTGCTACCACAAGAACAAAGCTCAAGTCACATAATAAAGAACTGGCCCTTTCATATGTTCTCCCTTACTATCTATTTTGCCATACTTCTGCAGCCTATTCAACTAACAACGCGTATAAGATCATAAGCCATATCATCTACAATTGGGAAAATGGGAATAATTCTAACATATTTTCTTCAGAGGATCTGACCTAGATCAAATGCTAAAGGAAATTCTTCAGGATGAAAGAATAACATCAAATAGTAACTAAAATCCACATGAAAAAAACACACTAGTAATTACAGGTAAAGGAAAAATGACAGTATAATGATGTCTAATTCTGGGCGTCTATAATTCTAGCTATTCAGGAGGCTGGGATCTAAATATCAAGGTTCAAAGCCAGCCCAGGCAGGAAAGTTTGTGAAGTTCATATATCCAATTAACCATCAAAAAGCTGGAAGTGGAGCTGTGGCTTAAGTGGTTGAATAGTGCTAGTCTTGAGCACAAAAGCTCAAGGACAGTGCTTAGGTGCCAAGTTCAAGACCCAGGAAAAATAAGCATCTACTTTTCTTCTCTCAACCTATAAAGTTGTATAAAGTAATTATAAATTATATTGTTAGGCAGTGATAAACCACATCATAAATGTATCTGCTTTTGGCAAGCTCTGTTTGACAAAAATAACACAAAAAATGGAGGAGGGAATGCAGCTACATGAGAGGAAAGAACTGAAACCAGGCAGTAACTTAAACACAGAAGAAATCAAATACTGAACATAAGTATAAGATTAATATAAAATTTGATTTACTTTTAAAATGACATTGTAAAAAAGCAATTACTTAAAACATTATCATTGGATTTATTACCTTTACCAGCATAGGTATATATAATAGTAATAACTCACAGGTGAGGAAAGAAAATAGAACTACACTGCACACTGCGGCATTATTAATATTAGTCTCAAGTAGAATAAAATATATTGGATGCATACTATATAATCCATGTAGCAAAGGCTAAAATTTTTCTTTAAAAAAGCAAGGGAATTTGGGCTGGGAGTTTGGCCCAGTGGTAGAGTGCTTGCCTAGCATGCATGAAGACCCAGGTTCGATTTCTTGGTACCATATACATAGAAAAAAGCCAAGTGGTGCTGTGGTTCAAGTGGCAGAACTCTAGCCTTGAGAAAACCCAAGGACAGTGCTCAGGCCCTGGATTCAAGCCCAGGACTGGCAAAAAAAAAGGGGGGGGGGGATTAATGTGAAAAAATTAGAATAGAAGAGAAACAGAGGCAAGAGATACATAGACTATAAATAGCAAATGAAAAGCACAGTAATATAAAAAGAATGAATGAGTAATCCTAGCTATTCAGGAAGCTGAGATCTGAGGATCAAGGTTCAAAGCCAGCCCAGGCATTAAAGACAATGTGAGGGCCGGAAGTTTGGCCTAGTGGTAGAGTGCTTGCCTTGTATGCACAAAGACCTGGGTTCGACTCCTCGGTACCACATACATAGAAAAAAGCCAGAAGTGGTGCTGAGGCTCAAGTGGTAGAGCTCTAGCCTTGAGAAAGTCCACGGATAGTGCTTAGGCCCTGAGCTCAAGCCCAGGACTGCCAAAAAAAAAAAAAAAAAAAAAAAAGTGTGAGATTTATATTTCCAATTAACCACTAGAAAACCAGAAAAACTAGAAAAGCTGTAGCTCAAAGAGTAGGGTGGTAGCCTTGAGCTGAAGGGCTCAGGGCTCAGAGACAGCACTCAAGCCTAGAGTTCAAGCCCCATGACTGACAAAAAAAAAAAAAAAGAATTAATGCCCCATACAAAAGACCACCATTTGGGCAAAAAGTTCCAAAGTTCAACATTAGTCTAGGACACATAGTACAAACTTGTCTCAAAGAAACTTTAAAAAAAGGAAAAAAAAATATTGTTCAACTGGATTTTAAAAGGTAGTACCCAAAAGATTCAGGAGTTGGGGATTTAACTCAGTGGAAGAGAGCTTGACTTGGCAACTACAAGGCTGAGTTTGTTCCTCAGCTCCAGACTGCTGATTCAGAGTCATAAACAAGAAAAGGGATAGAAGAAGATATATCTCATACAAAGAGGTAAGATATACTAGAATCTTATAAAATAGACTTTAAGTAAAAAAACTTTAAGCAAAAAAAAAAAAAAGGACATTTTACATTTGCAAGGAAATGGACGGAACTAGAACAAATGATGTTAAGTGAGGTAAGCCAAGCACAGAAAGGCAAATAGCACATGTTCTTTTTGATATGCAGAAATTAAATTTAAAATACACTAGGATATGATAAATTATACAGGATTCTAGATACTCACACATAGGGAGACCAAAAGAGTAACACAAAGGTGCAATGCCTAAGTGCCTCTTCATATTTATCTAAAATAATATATTGAAAAATTCCAAGATATGAAAACAAGGTCTCTTTTTCTTTTCTTTTTTTAGTTTTTGGTAATTATGCCTCCTTTACCTTTTGTATGGTGTATTCAAGTATACATCTTCAGAAAGGTTGGGGGGAGGGTACAGAACTTGAGGGAAAAGGTCCAAAAAAGTGCAGCAGTGGAGCTCACTGGACACTGATGAAAGTAAACCATACAACTTGTAGGTGGAGCTAGAAGAAAGAAGGAACAGAAGACACTACAAAAAAAAAAAAAAAAAAAAAGGAAATGTACTCATTACCTGACTCATGTAACTGTAATTCCTAGGTACATCACCTCTATCATAACAATAATTAACAACGACTATAAAAATAATAACGGGAATTTTATATCAATGCAACAGGAGAATGTAACAAACTGAAATTGTGAATCGCCTATTTCTATTTCCCAAGCAGCTGGAATTACAACTTTGCACCACCATGTCTGGCCTTTGCTACTCTGTAAATCTCACACTCACACACATACACACACACTTATAGTCTTATAATATGTAAATTTTATATAGATCATACTTCAATCAAATGTATGGAAAAAATAAAAATATTGGTCTAGTCTATCACCAGGTCTCTCAATCCAACTTAAATAACAGATTGGCTATATGGTTTATTTAGACAGCTATAGAAAAAGACTGAACTGTAGTTGGAAAACACTAAATAGGACATGATGGCTATATGGTTTATTTAGACAGCTATAGAAAAAAACTGAACTGTAGTTGGAAAACACTAAATAGGACATGAGAGAAGATTTTTCTGAAATGAAGGTTAGGTACACAGAATGTGAAAACTATATAAACTCTGCACATCTCAGAATCCATTCAGGTGAGACAGGTTACTTGAAGATCAGATTTCTGACTCCAGGAATAATAATAAAAAAAGAACTCATAAGAAATGATTAGGAAAAATAAAACTTCTTAAAAACTACTGCATATATTTAACCTTGACATATGACAGTGGAAGTTCAAAACTTTGATTTACTGTTTTATAGTGAAATAAATGTTTTTACACTGAAAGTGAGTGCTTCATGCCTGTAATCCTAGCTACTCAGGAGGCTGAGACCCTAAGGACTGCAATTCAAAGCCAGACCAAGAATGAATATCTCTGAAGCTTCCATCAAAAAGCAGGAAACAAAGCTGTAATTCAAGTGCTCTCTGGAACACAAAAGTTCAAGGACAGCACTCAGGAAGGGCAAAGATACAAAAATGTTTTGGTCAGGTGCAGTGGCAGAGTATCTATAATCCTAGCTACTCAGAAAAGTGAGATCTGAAGATCAGGGTTCAAAACCTAGCCTGGGCACTAACGTCCATAAGACTCTTATCTCCAATTAGCCACTAGAAAACTGGAGGCTGTGGCTTGTGGGATAGGGTGGTAGCCTTGAGCTGAAGAGCTCAGGGATAGTACCTTGGCCCAGAGTTCAAGCCCCATGACCAAAAAGAAAAAAAAGGAAGATTTTGAAGTTACACTGTGGCATATAGCATATTCAAACAGAACAAGCCTTTTTACAATATAATTCTAAGCCAGGCATTGCTGGCTCATGTCTACATAATATTAGGTACTCAGGATCTGTGATCTGAGGATCACAGTTCAGAGCCAGCCAAGCCAGTCAATGTGGACAAAATGAAGACTGTTTTGCCAATTAATCAGAAAAAACTTAAATGTTTTGTACACTAAAGGATAATAAAAAACAAAAAATATGTGTATTTTCACATTGTTTACATAATAAAAGGCAAATCTAGGCTGGGTGCTGGTAGCTAGCTCATGCCTATAATCCTAGCTACTACTAAGGAGACTGAGATCTGAGGATCATGGTTTGGAGCAGCCTGACCAGAAAAGTCCCAGAGAATTTTACCCCAATTAACCACCAAAAAGCTGCAATTGGAGCTATGGCTCAAGTGGTAGGAGCTATGGCTCAAGTGGTAGAACACTAACCTCAAGGCAAAAATCTCAGTGATAAGAGCACTCAACTGTTGAGTTGAAGCCCCAGTACTGGCAACAAAAGAAAAAGAAGAGAAACTTACATAAATAATACACCCCCCCCCCCAAAAAAAACTAGCAAAGTATCTGAACTAGAGCCATGACTTAAGTGGTAAGTGATACAACTTTAACCCTAAAAGGAAAAAAGCCAAGGAGAGTTGGGCACTGGTGGTGCACGCCTGTAATCATAGCTACTGGGGAGGTTGAGATCTGAGGATCACGGTTCAAAGCCAGCCGGGTACAAAAGTCTATGAGACTCTTATCTCCAACTAACCACCAGAAAACCAGAAGTGGCACTGTGGCTCAAGAGGTAGGGCAATAGCATTGAGCTGAGGAGCTCAAGGACAGCACACAGGCCCAGAATCCAAGGCCCGTGGCAGACAAAAAAAAAAAAAAAAAAAAGCCAAGGAGGTAAGCCCCGAGTTCAAACCCCAGTATTGTCAAAACAAGACAAGTAAACAAGCTACCAACTAGAACGAAGGACTAAAAGGAACCTATGAAAAGCTTCCTAAATCTAATAAAAACTATTAGTTAACATGATACTTAAAGGTTGATGGCCATATGCACCTAGCAAGCAGGAAGCCCCGAGTTCAAGACACAGCACTGCCAAAAGAAAAACAAAAAAATGAACAAGACAAGGATGTCCATTCTCAGAATTTCAATTTACATGACACTAGAGGTTCTCAGGAGAAATAAGAGCATGCGAAATTATCCTAGCCACAAACAATATACTCTATGTGGGCTGGGAGTGTGGCCTAGTGGTAGAGTGCTTGCTTAGCATTCACGAAGCCCTGAGTTTGTCTTTGGTGCCACACACACAGGAAAAAGCTGGAAATGTTGCTTGGTTCAAGTGGTAGAGCACTAGCCTTGAGAAAGCCCAAGAAGAATGCAAAGCCCTGAGTTCAAGTCCCAAGACTAGCAAACAATACACACACACACACACTCACATATACATACATATATACATACACACACGCACACAATGTATAGAAAAGCCTCAAAATCTACTAGTACAAACAGATGAGTTCAACAAAGTTGTAGGCCAAAAGAACAACACATAAAGCCGGGCGCCAGTGGCTCATGCCTGTATCCTAGCTACTCAGGAGGCTGAGATCTGAGGATCAAGGTTCAAAGCCAGCCCGGGCACAAAAGCACCTGAGACTCTTTATCTCCAATTAACCTCTAGAAAAACTCTAAGTGAGGCTGTGGCTCAAGGGATAGGGCAGTAGCCTTGAGCTAAAGAGCTCAGCAACAGCACCCAGGCCGAATTCAAGCACATGACCCACCAAAAGAAAAAAACAAAACAAAACACATAAAAGGAATTGCATTTCTGTTCATTGGCAAGCAACACTGAAAATAAAGAAAAAAAAATCAATAAGCATTTAAAAAAGTTACCAATTAATTACAAGAACTCCAAAACTTGCACTCAATGTAAGATATCACAAGGCTCAAGGGCGGCTCTCAGGCCTAGTTGAAGTCCTACAACTGGGGGGAGGGGTGGTTAATAAATGGGAAAAAAAATTTTCCAGCTTCAAAACTGAAAGACTAAATAGTAAGATGGTAATACTTCCCAAAGGACTACAGAATGAATCCAATACCTACCAAAATTCCAACTATCTGTACCAGAAACTTATAATAAAAAAATAAAGCAATAGAAATTTATTCTCATACATTAGCGAAGGCTAGGAATCTGAAATGAAGGTGTTTTTCTGAAGAGAAGGAAAATCATTCCTGTCTTTTCAAGATTCCAGTACCTCTAGGCTTTCCTTGGCTTAGAAATATATAACTGATTACATTTTCACATGACCTTCTATTTGTCTCTTTTTCAGCTTCTTATAAAGGACATTTACCATTTAGATTTAGGGCCCACCCTAAACCATCAAGGAAACACAAATTAAAACCCTACTGACATACTGCTTCATATACATTAGAATGCTCTAACTTAAAAAAAAAAGTGGTATGGACAGCCATCAGAGAATACTATGGCATTTGCAGGGAAATGAATGCACCTAGAACAAATCCTGTAAAATGAGCTGAGCCAACCTCAATGAAACAAACAGCACATGTTCTCTCACATGCAGAAGCTCCACCTAAAATATCCCAGGACTTGATAAATTATTTAGAACTCTAGGCACTCATACACAATGAGACCAAAGGAGTATACTCTTAGGGGAGGAACACAAAGGCCCAATGCCTATGTGCCTCTGATTATATAAAATATTTATTGAAATATACTTCAGGAAATGGAAACAAAACAAAAAAGTGGTGTAGTGGAGGTAAAGAAACTGAAGTTCTTGTGTGTTGCCATGCATAATGTAAAATGATGCTGTCAACTCTAGAATTTAAATAGAATGGCAGTTCCTCAAAAGACTAAATACTGAGTTATCACATTTCTCATCCACTTCATCCCTAAATATAGAGGTCAGAGAAATAAGAAAACATTCACATAAAACTTGTACACAAATGTTCAAAGCAGCATTATTCATAATTCAAAAAAGGAAAAGAAAACCTCTAAACATTAAAAAAAAATCTACATCACATAAGGAGGTGCCCATTATCACTTCATGCCACATACAAACCTCATTTTACTGTGCCTTCTAAACATTGTAGATCTGTGGCAGTATGATCTTGAGAAAATTTAGCACCACATTGTGGGGAGCCCGGCCCCTCCCGCGCGGTGGCGGGACCTGGAGGCGGGCGTCCCCCTTTCACTGTGGGGCCGCCTGTGGTGCTGGTGGCTGCATGACTCAGGGATATCCGCCGCATGACCGGATGAAGGCCGGCATCCTGGTCTCTGCGTGGCTGGATGCATGAAGGGTGCATGACTGGAGCGTGTGAAGCCGTGATTGGAGGGCCTGGGTGAGCTGGCATGAGTTGATTGGCCCACTGCCTGTATATAGCCTCAGGAGAGGAGGAAGGGGGAGGAGAGGCCTCAGAGAGAGAGAAGAAGAAGAAGAAGAGAAGAATAAAGGATCCTGCTTTAGCTGTAACCTGTGTGTCGTGTGTTCTTTCTTGCTGGACGAGAAGTGCGCGCGATATCTGGTGCCGAAACCCGGGAAACAACATTAAATATTGACAGACAGTGCCCAATTTGGATACCAGAAAGATTAACAAGGGCGGTGCCGGAGCCAATAAAAGGAGACCATGAAGATTTGGAAGCCCTTCCCAGTCATGATGCTCATGGCAGTGATGATTGCAGGGGAGAAGCAGAGAGTAATGTGGACCATGCTGAAGACATTCCCGCTCCCGATTCCGTTGACAAATAGTTCCAGAGTGTATCCTTTTGTGTTTTCCACCAATGCCTCCTCAAAAGGAGGGAGGTGTGCGTATTAACTGTAGTAAATCGGTGGAGTTTAAATCTACTCCTGTTTGTGTTTGGTTTTCTGTTTTTGTTGTTTAATTTTTCAGGAGAGCATCTAAATTGTTCACAGCAAACCTGCCTGCTTAGCACCTGCTGGAATGGCAGTGTCCACGATAGTGCGGTGCTGATGCGGCTTCCCACGTCCATTCTGATTCCAGCATTGGTGACTGATAAAGACTTATCGGTGGTTCTTAGAGAAAGAAGAGATTTTGATGTTCTTGCTGCAACTGCTGCCGCTGCTGCTGTGGTTTCATTGGCTGTGTCGATTCCCACAGCTATTACTGATGACTGTGACTCAACGGGTTGATCTACTTCAAGAACAATTGGACATTTTGCAGGAAACCGCTGGAGTTGGATGCATTTCCACCATGCCAGGGTTATGCATCACCCCCATTCAATATCAGAATTGGACACGTGCCGCTAATTTATCAAAATTATTGGGACAAATGCTACGTGGCACTTGGACTATTCAATTTGAAAATTTGACTGAACAGTTACGTTTGGAAATAATGGCTGTTAATTCCAGTAGAGTAGAAGTTTTGTCCATGCCAGCTATGTTATCCTGGGTTTCTAATGCTTTTAGCCTTGTAAAAGAGTGGGCAGGTTTTGCGGCTCTGGTATACTTGGTAATCCTTGGATTGGTAGTGATGCTGCGAGTGATCTGTGTGATGTGTAACAACATGGCCCGACAAAATACTATCATCAGACAGGCTTTTGCGGCACTATCCTCTGGAGACTCCCCTCAGATCTGGCTCAGCATGCTGGACCGGTAGTCAAAGACAGGTAAGGACAGGGGTAGGCATATACCAACCTAAGACAGAAACTGCAACTTGAGCCTTGCAGCATTTCAATGACGGGTAAGGATATGTCCTGACTCCTCCACCTAAGACAGGCACGGTCCCTTGCTTCAATAAAATAAAAGAGGGGGAGCTGTGGGGAGCCCGGCCCCTCCCGCGCGGTGGCGGGACCTGGAGGCGCGCGTCCCCCTTTCACTGTGGGGCCGCCTGCGGTGCTGGTGGCTGCATGACTCAAGGATATCCGCCGCATGACCGGATGAAGGCCGGCATCCATTTTGGGGAGTGCTGCCATTGTTAGTGGAAGCCTGGTCTCTGCGTGGCTGGATGCATGAAGGGTGCATGACTGGAGCGTGTGAAGCCGTGATTGGAGGGCCTGGGTGAGCTGGCATGAGTTGATTGGCCCACTGCCTGTATATAGCCTCAGGAGAGGAGGAAGGGGGAGGAGAAGCCTCAGAGAGAGAGAAGAAGAAGAAGAGAGAGAAGAAGAAAGGATCCTGCTTTAGCTGTAACCTGTGTGTCGTGCGTTTTCTTGCTGGACGAGAAGTGCTCGCGATACACAAAGGATCATTAACATCATTTAGACAAAGTATTTTTTAAATTTCACCAGTCATTGGTGGTTCCCTGTAATCCTACCTACTCTGAAGGCTGAGATCTGAGAACTGTGTTTGAAGCCAGCTGGTTTAAGAAAGTCTGTGAGATTTACATCCAATTAACCATCAGAAAAAGTTACAAGTAGAACCCTGACTCAAGTGGTAGAGGACTAGCCTTGAGCACAAAAGCCAAAGATAATATCTAGGCCCTAAATTCAAGCCACAGGACCAGCTGATTTAAAAAAAAAGGGGGGAGGGGGTTGGCCTACTGGGAGAGTGCTTGTAAGCAAAAAAACATGATTTCAGTATGTACCTCTCCATTATAATGATATTACACGCTTTAAATAGACTGTAGTACAAACATAACTTTTAATATGTGCTGGAAAACCAAAATCTTCACATGACTTTGGTTGTACTCTTCATTGGAGCACTGTGGAACAATGAACCTATACAATCTGAGACATGGCTATACAATTAGAATCAAGGTGGAGGTTTGTTAGTGGAAATTAAAGCTAAAGTATCTGAAAGCTTCAATCATTTCAACTTTGTATTTGTGCACAATATTCCAGTACCAAGTGAAAATATAGGTTTAATGACTTGGGGCATGGCAACTAGTAACACAGCATTGTACATGCACAAGGCTCCCGGTTCAATGCGTACACCACTCCAAAAAAATTGTAGAAACTGGAGGTGTGGCTCAAGTGATCAGTTCAAGCCTCAAAGTTCAATCTCCAGTACTGGCACAATTAATTAAATTTTAAAATTGCATGTATGAAGAAATGGTGATTTCACTAAATCTTTGATGCAAACTGTATCAGACACATTGTCCAGAATAAAAAGCTTAAACCTGAATAATTTCTCCAAGCATACATTTTCCACAAGCATCCTATTATTTCAGCACAAGTAGAATGTATCAATTAAATATAAATTGTACTTTATGCTAAAAAATACAAAATGCTGAAAAACAAGCAAAGCAAATCTAATACTTGGATTATCTATCTGCCCTTTTTGGTTGCCACTATAACTAATGTTTAATTATTTTCCCTAGTGAGACTGTGTAACAAAAATTAATTATTGTATGACTAAGAAAAACTCATTTGCAAAAGTAAGAGGAATCCTTCAGGACACATTCAAGCTGGGTTAGAAGCTCTTCTCTATGAATGTATGAATGAGAAGGTAACAAAAGTGAAGTTCCAATCAGAGGAGAGAAAAAGTATCAAGAATGAAGAAAGGGCTCAGGACAGCTAATAAACATGAAGAACAGAGAAGCAAGGCAGAGTAAAACAGGAAACAACTTCAATCCAGGCTCTCCCTGGGTTGGAAACCCAAGCACAAGGTGAGCCTAGGCAACCCTGGTGACAACCTACAAAGAGTCCTAACAGCAGAAGAGACCTACAGTTCTCACAAGCTTTAAGCTGAGCATGAGGATTTGGTGTGACAGTAACTCTTATGTGGAAGAAATCCATTTCATTGCTGCCCTTATTTATCAGTGTTATAAGGCACTCTCTTGACAGGGGCCCACTGTTCCAGACTGAGCTCTTAGGGAACCTAAAAATATGTCAGGGAACGTAAGGACACAAAGACACCTTGCCACAATATCTATGTAAATGACAGCCAGGAGAGGCAACTGAGGAGGAAGAAGTAAGGATGTGGATGGCCAAGACTTTTAAACAGTGGTGACTGGAAGCTATAGAGCCCTGCCTAGTAGCAAGGAACTCATTGTATCACTTAAGGATTACTGTGGAGTTCTGAGTGTTTCAACCATGGCCTGAGGACTGTTTAGCCTCTGGAGCCCCCTTCCCTAGCACATGCCAGGCAGAACTCAAGAGCTCTGAGTCCAGGTCCTTCAATTTCCATAGCTTCCTCCCTCATAGGGTGATTTCCTGCTGGGCACAGACTAAAAGTGCTAAGACCTGCTCACAAATAGTCCAGTTACTTGAATCCCCCCACGCTAGTGGAAAACCCAGTGCTATTTCCTCAACACTTTTGCCACCCCTGGAAGCCTCTCTGGAGCTAATAGAAAACTGCCTAGACTACAAATCACAAAGCTCATTCTTATTGGGAAGTAAGAAAAGGGAAGTTTCTTGAGTGCAGGCTTGTCACAACATACCCTTCCACCTATTCAGAGAAATAGTAAGGAACAGAATAGTTACAGTAGTCACAAACTGTAATCCCAGAACTAGTACATTTCCAACATTAGAGGACCTGAACAGCAGCTTTCTTCCTTTTTTTTCCTTTCCTTTTGTCAGTATTGGGGTTTGAAATCAGGGCCTGGAGTTTAAGCTCAGGGCCCTGATCTTTCTTTCATTTGAGCTCATCTGCCTAACCTTTTGGGTTTATGTTATTTTTCAGATAGGGGGCTCTCATTTTTGCCCTTGGCTGGACCTCAGATTTCACTCCTACTACAATCTTCCAAGTAGATGGAACAATGAACCACAGCACCTGACTTAGTTTAGATGAGGGTCTCCTTAACTTTGTCCCTGTACTAAACTCAAACCAAACCACAATTCTTCAATTTCTACTTCCCATAAATATATTATTCATGTATTTTTATTTTCTAATTCGTTTTTTTATCCTAGTTGAGTTTTTAAATTTCATGTTATTCTCTATTTTTCACATATTTTTCTTTTTGGTGCTAGTTCTGGGGCTTGAACTTAGGGCCTGGGTGCTGTCCCTAAGCATTTGTGCTCGACACTAGCACTCTACAACAGCTTCACTTTCAGCTTTTTTGCTGATTCAATTGGAGGTAAGAGTTGCAAAGATTTTCCTGCCTGAGTTGGCTTCGAACCTCAATGCTCAGATCTCAACCCCATTAGTAGGAGCTTGGACTACAGGTTTAAGTCACTGGCACCAGGTCTCTTTTTTTTGGGGGGGGGGGGGCTGGAGGCTCATAGGCCTTGAACTCAGCTTGAGGGCTGTCCCTGAGCTCTTCAGCCCAAGGCTACCAACCTACCCCTGGGTCTAGAAATTGTCCCTGAGCTCTTCAGCTTAAGGCTACCGCCTTACCCTTGAGCCAAGCCCCACTTCCCATTTTCCAGAGATTAAATGGAGATAAGAGTCTCAGGTCCTTTTGTGCCCAGGCTGGTTTTGAACCTTGATCCTCAGATCTCAGCCTCCTGAGTAGTTAGGATTACAGGCATAAGCCACCACACCAGGCAAGGTCTCTTTTTAAGCTTCTTTTTATTTTTCCCCACCACATTTTTATTCTATTTTTTATTATTTTTACCTTTATTGATTTTTAACTTCATAATTCATTCTACATTGCTTTTGTTCTTTTCTAGGGTTAGTGGAGACATAACAGTTGTCTTTAACTGGTTTCTGTCTGGTTTGTTTTGGTTTTGTTACTAGTATCCAGTTTTTTTACTTTAATATATTTTTATTGTAATTAATAGAAAGATTACATTATATTCGCCAGATAGAAGGTGCATTACTTCACAAACATTGCTACCCCTTCTAGTATCAGTTTCTTTGATTCTTTCTGAGCACAACTGAGATTGAGCACACAAAAGAAGTGAATCATCAGGAAAACCTTCCGATAAAACTGGTGAAGATACCCAAGCAGATGTACAAATGCATACAGACACACAGAAATATGACACACAGCAATATGACACACAGAAATATGACAAAGCAAGACAACATGACTTCTCTGAAAATTCAAAAGTATTCAATAAATTCACAATAAATATTTACAAGATTCCTCAGGTCTACCCCACACCCACCTTGTACCATCTCAACCAACCAATGAAAAGATGAGCACAGGTGTGGTGGTGAATTCCTGTCATCTCAGCTACACAAGCAGCAGGAAGAACATGGTTTAAGCTGGGCATAAGCAAGAGTTATTTTAAAACAAAACAAAATAAACCCTAAAAGCCAGGTACAGTAGTGCATATTTGTACTAGCTAATTGGGAGGCTGAGATAAGGAAGATCATGGCTCAAAGTAAACACTGAATGTGGTAGAGCGAGTCTGTATCATCCCAAGGGAAACACAGGAAAATCGTGATTCAGGTTGGCCCAGGCAAAAAGCAATACCTAAACTAAAAACTCAAAATTAAAAAAAAATCCCAGCAAAAAGGGGCTGGAGCAATTGTTCAATCCACAGAAAGCCTGTCTAGCAAGTGGAAAGCCCTGAATTCAAATCCCAGTAGAGGGAAGGAAAAAAAACCCATCATAATAAATGCCCAAAGAAACTAGGGAAACACTTTACCTCAACATTATAAAGACTATAGCTGTACTTATATTTAGTGGAGCAAAACTGAAATCATTTACTCTAAAACTAGGAACAAGAAACAAGGCTGTTTCTCTTTGCACTCCTATTTGAGTTCTAACTTAGCGAGCAATCAGACAAGAGAAAGTAACATATAAACAGGAGGGGGAAAATTATCCTCCTTAACAAGCATGATCCTAAGATTCCACAAGAATATTATTGTATTTAATAAACACTTTAGCATAGTAGCATGACACAAAATCAGCTTACAGATACAAATAGCTTTTCTAGTAATATAAAGAAAAATCAATAAAAGCCTCAAAAAAAAAAAAGAATGCTTCAGAAAAAAACTAAGGAGGTAAAAAACTTCTACAATAAAAAGTTAAAAAACTGAAAAAAGAAATTAAAGCAATAATAGAAGATGGAACCTGACTTATGTAACTGGAACCCTCTGTAAGTCACTTTATGATAATTTTATTTTGAAAAAAGGAAAGGTCATGTCCTCCTTTTTACCACACACACACAAAGATGGAAAGACCTCTCCTATGTTCATGGATCAGAACAATATTATGAAAATAGGTACATAACCAAAAGCAGGGGCCGGGACTTTAGCCTAGTGGTAGAGTGCTTGCCTAGCATGCACGAGGACCCAGGTCTCAGAAATGGTGCTATTTTTATTTTTTTTGACAAAGGTACCAAAAACATATATTGGAAAAAAAAAAACTAGACTTTAAAAGAAATGGTGTTGGAAAAACTAGATACCCACTTGTAGAAGATTAAAACTCAATCCCTTGGGACCAGAAGTTTGACCTAGTGCTTCCCTAGCATGCATAAAGCCCTGGGTTCAATTCCTCGGTGCCACTTACATAGAAAAAAGCCAGAAATGGTGCTGTGGCTCAAGTGGTAGAGTTCTAGCTTTGAGAAAACACAAGGTCAGTGCTCAGGCCCTGAGCTCAAGCCCAGGACTGGCCAAAACAAAACAAAAAAACCCTCCATCGGTCTAAGTAACCACTTTTTGAATAAGGACTCCAATAGCTCTGCAACTAAGAATCAACCAACAGGACTGTATTAAATTAAGAAAGTTTTGCACATCATCAGTTGGATAGAGTATCCATTACATAAATAACTACAAAATATAAAAAACAAGGGGTTGGAAGCATAGCCTAATGGTAGAGTACTTGCCTAGCATGCACAAAGCCATGGTTTAGATTCCTCAGTACCACCTACACAGTGGCACACAGAAAAAGCCAGAAGTGGCTCAAGTAGTATAGCACTAGCCTTGAGAAAGGCTAAGAACTGGCAAAATAAACTAATACAATTAATAGGCAAATGAATTAAACAATCATACAAATGGCTAATAACCCATGGATATTAAACATCATTATCCACAAAGGAAAATTAACAATGAGCTGTCTCATTCCAGTTGTAATGATAAACACACAAAAAAAGGTATTGAGAATGTTTGTAAATGTAGTGAGAATAAATGAATCCTCATACAATGTCTGTAAGAGTGTGTAAATTAATGCAGCTACTATGAAAACGTTAGCAAAACTGGATACCATGTAGAACACTAAAAGTAGATTATCTCTTACCCTATACAAAAAAAATCAATTAAAAGATGGATTGTAGATCTTAATAAGAGACTTAAAGCTTTGAAACTATTCCAGGAAACAGTAGTACAGAGGTTCCACCAAAAACTTAAACCAGCCTTGGTATAATGGCTGTACCTTGTAATCCTAACAATTTGGGAGGCAGAGATTGGAGATTTGAGGCTATCCCAGGGGGGGGAAAATGAGATCCCATTCTGAACAACAGTTGGGCATGGTGGCATGCTTCTGTCATTCTCACCAATTCAAGAAAGCACACAGGAAGACTACAGTCAAGGCTGACCCTATCTCAAAAAATAACCCAGGCAAAAGGGTCAGCAAAGTGGCCCAAATGAGAGAATGTCATCCTCAAAATCTCTAAGGCAGAGTTCAAACTCATGTTATTACTCACCACATAACGAACAGAACTACTATATAACTCACTCAAAGCATATAATCAAGGAAATGTCACTGTACAATAGAAATATCTACATTTCCTATTTATAACATCAATAGTCAGAGTAAGCAAACTATGGAATACCCACATCAACCAATGAATAAATAAAGAAAAAATAGCAAATAGAAACAATAGAATTATATTCTTCGGCCATAAAGAATGAACTGCTAGAGGCAACACTGCCTTTACTGTATTCTGCACCTTCTGTTGTGTTTTCATTGTCATTTGATTCTAAGAGTTTTACAATTTCCCCTTGGTTTCTTTAATGAACACTTTTCTTTCTAAAGTGTAGCATTTAATTTCTATGTGTTTTATATTTAAGAGGAAAATTAATGGCTATAAATGCCCACATCTTTTGTTTCTTTTGGAAACAAGAGGTTTATTTATTTACTTATTTATTTACGAATTTATTAATGTTGATTTCCATTACCATGTCCATAGCTTTGGGTATGCAGTTATTGAGTCCTCACTCTTGTACTCTTTGAATTTAATAGCCACATATTAGGGATACCATGCGCCTTTTGTTCCTTAGGTCTTGACTTGTCTCACTCAACATGATTCCCTCTAGGTTCATCCATTTCCCTGTGAATGCCATTATTTTATCTTGTCTGTTGGCTATGTAGAATTTCATTGTGTATATATACCACATTTTCTGTATCCATTCATCTGCAGTAGGGCATCTGCATTGTTTCCATCGCCTGGCTATTGTGAATAGTGCAGAGATGAACACAGCTGAGCAGGTGTCCTTGTAATATCTTGGGTCATGATGTTTAGGATAGATGCCCAGAAGTGGTATGGCTGGATCATAGGGAAGGTCTATTTTCAGTTCTTTAAGAAACCTACACACTGCTTTCCAGAGTGGCTGAACTAGTCTGCATTCCCACCAGCAGTGTAGTAGGGTTCCTTTTTCTCCACAACCCCGCCAGCAACTGTCATTGAGTTCAAAATCTTGGCCATTCTTGTTGGGGTAAGGTGGTATCTTAAGAGTTGTTTTTATTTGCATTTCCTTTATGACCATGGATGATGAACATTTTCTCATATGCTTTTCTGCCATTTTAATCTCTTCTTCTGATAAGTCTCTCTTTAGTTCCCTTGCCCATTTAGTGAATGGTTTATTGGGTTTTGGGGGGATTAGTTTGAGTTCCCTGTAGATATTGGATATTAAGCATTTGTCAAATGTATTGTTGGTGAATATCTTTTCCCAGTTGGTTGGCTGTTTCTCTACTTTTGCAACTATGTTTTTATCTGTACAGAAACTTTTTATTTTTAGGTAGTCCCATTTATCAAGTCTCTCTCCAATCTGTTGTGACCCTGGGATTCTGTTCAGGAATCTTTTGCCTATGCCTACGAGTTCCCGTGTCTCTCCTACTTTATCATGTAGCAGTTTCACAGTTTCCGGTCTGACATTGAGGTCTTTGGTCCACTTTGAGTTAATGCTTGTGCATGGCGAAAGGCTAGGGTCAATTTTTAGTTTTCTGCATGTGGCTGCCTGCCCAGTTTTGCCAGCACCAATAATTGAATAGGCTGTGTTTGTTCCACTGTACATCTTTGGCTCCTTTGTCAAATACAAGTTGACTATAGGTATGTGGTTCTATTTCTGGGTCTTCTATTCTGTTCCACTGATTTTCTGGTCTGTTTTTGTGCCAATACCAAGCAGTTTTTGTTATTATGGCTCTATAGTAGAGTTTGAAGTCTGGTATTGTAATACACTAGCATTGCTCTTTTTGCCTAGAATTGTTTTGGCTATTCTAGGTCTTTTCTTGTTGAATATGAATCTTTGGATTATATCTTCTATTTCCGTAAAGAATGTCTTTGGGATTTTGATGGAGATTGCATTGAATTTGTATATCAATTTTGGCAGTATAGCCATTTTCACTATGTTGGTTCTCCCTAGCCATGAGCATGGGATGTCTTTCCATTTCCTAGTGTCCTCTTTAATTTCTTTCGTTAGGTTTTCATTGAATAATTCCTTTACTTCTTTGGTTAAGTATATTCCTAAGTATTTTATTCTCTTGGGGGCTATTGCAAATGGGATCATTTTCTTGATTTGGCCTTCTGTTTGTGTATTGTTGGTGTACAAGAAGGCTACTGCTTCTGAAGGTTAATTTTGTATCCTGCCACTTTGCTAAAGTAGTTTATTAATTCTATAAGTTTGGGAGTGGAGTTTGTTGGGTCACTCAAGTAGAGGATCATGTCATCTGTGAATAGGGATAGTTTAATTACTTCTTTCCCTATGTGGATCCCTTTGATGTCCTTTTCTTGCCTTGTTGCTCTGGCTAAGGGTTCCAGCACTATATTGAAGAGAAATGGAGAGAGTGGGCATCCCTGTCTAGTTCCTGATTTTAAGGTGAATGGTTCCAGTCTTTCACCATTTAGTATAACACTGGCTGTAGGTTTTTCATATATGGCTTTCACTATTTTGAGGAATGTACCTCTTATTCCTATTTTTTTCTATTGCTTTCAACATGAATGGATGTTGTATTTTGTCAAGTGCCTTCTCCGCATCCAGAGAAATTATCATGATTCTTATCTTTAGCTCTATTGATGTGATGTATTACATTGATTGATTTGCGAATGTTAAACCAGCCTTGCATCTGTGGGATGAAGCTTACTTGATCATAGTGTATGATTTTTTTTATTTGTTTCTGGATTCTGTTGGCCAATATTTTATTGAGGAGTTTTTGCATCTGTGTTCATTAGAGAGGTAGGTCTGTAGTTTTCTTTTTTTGTTGGGTCTTTCCCTGGTTTGGGGATGAGAGTAATATTAGCTTCATAAAATGAGTTTGGTATTGCTCCTTCAATTTCTATTTCTAGGAAGAGTTTCAAGAGTACAGGTGTTATTTCATCTTTAATCGTCTTGCAGAATTCCGCAGTGAATCCTTCTGGACTTGGGTTCTTTTTGGTTGGCATTTCCCTGATTGCTTCCACAATTTCGTTGTAAGAGATTGGTTTGTTCAATTTGTTTACCTCATCGTTGTTCAGTGTGGGTAGCCTATATTTATTTAAGAAATCCTCCATTTCTACTAGATTTTCTTGTTTCTTTGAATATAGGTCCTGGTAGTACCTATTTATTATGGACTGAATTTCTTGGGAATCAGTTTAATTGTTCCTGTGGGGTCTCTAATCTTGTTTGAGTCTCCCCTTTCCTTTTTTTGATTAATCTTGCCAGGGGTTTGTCTATTTTGTTGACTCTTTCAAAGAACCAACATTTTGATTTATCAATTTTTTGTATAGTAGATCTTATTTCAATCTCCGATACTTCTGATTTTATTTTTGTTATTTCTGTCCTTCTAGTTGTTTTAGAGTTAACTTTTTCTTGCTCCTCTAGGTGTTTCAGTTTTTTTTTAGGTTATTTACATGCTCTTCTGTCTTTTAATATGGGCTCTTAGTACAATAAATTTGCCTCTTAAAACTGCCTTTGCTGTGTCCCATAAGTTCCTCTGTGATATTTCTTGATTGTCATTACATTAAAGGAAGTTTTTAATTTCATTTCTGATCTGATCTGTTACCCAGGAGTTATTCAGAAGTGTGTTGTTCAGTTTCCAAGTGATTGAATGTTTTTTGATTTTGACTGCATTGTTTAGAATTAGTCTGACTCCACTGTGGTCTGATAAAATGTAAATGCCTACATCTTTTAAAAAAAAATCAGAAAGCTCCCAAATAATTTGGTGATGCAGCTCAAGATCTTAAAAACTTGCCAAATCCAAAATTAGCAAGAGGAACTACCAGTGTGAAATAAATGGAGAGTAAAGAAACAATATAAAAGAACATTGCAGGCTAGCACAGCGGCTCACAGCTATAATCCCAGCTGCCCAGGAGGTAGAGATACAAGGAAGAGCAGTCAGCTTAGGCAAAAAATGTTAAAGAGATCACCTATCTCCATAAACAAGCCAGGCATGTACAAGATCATAAGCAGTAAGATTGCCATCCAGGCCAGCCCCAGGCAAAAAAGACCCTATCTACAAAGAAACTAAAGCAAAACAAACAAACAAACCAAAAGAAAATGGCTGGGGATATGACTCTGTAAACATCTAACTAATAAGAGGAGGACCCTGAGTTCAAGTCATAATACCACCCAAAAAAAAAAAAAATCCAATGTGTTTCTTTGATTAGAGAAACAAGATTAGCAAAATCTTAGCCTAACTAGAGAAAAACTCAAATTAATTAGAGAAGAAGGATGTTACAAAGGATACCACGGAAATCTAAGAGTAGAGAATATTCTTAAAGCATTAAAAAAAATTGGAAAATCCAGAAGAAATGCATTTCTAGACACATCAAACTGAACCAAAAGGATACAAACAACAAAATATATCAACTAGCAATAATATTGAAGCAGTAATGAAGTCTCCCAACAAGAAATGTTCAGAACTGGATGGTTTCATTATCAATTTTTTTTTGGGGGGGGGCGGCAATCCTGGGGCTTGAAATCAAGGCCTGGGCACTGTATGCGGTACTGTGGAACTGAGCCCGGGCTTCATGCATGCTAGGGAAGCACTCTACCATTATGCCACGCCCCTAGCCCCTTCATTATCAAATTCTACTAGACCTTTAAAAAACTAATAGCAATGTTTACCATAGTAGTCCATCAAATCAAAAGGGAAGGATACTCATTCTACGCAAACAATATTACTGATACCAAAACTGGATAAAGACATAACAGAAAAGAAACTAAGCCTGATGCCAGTGGCCCACTCCTTATAATCCTAGCCACTCAGAAAGTAGCAAAGTATCTCAATTGGCAGGAAATTCAGAGTCTATCTCTGATTAACCAGCAAGATGTCAGATTGGAGTATGGCTGCAAGTAATAAGCTAAAAGCTGAGCTAGCCCTCCTGAGATCAAACCTAGTGCTAGCAACCACCCCCCAAAACAAAACAAAACTAGACCAAGTTCCTTGATGAACAAAGACACAAAAATCCTCACTTGTAAACCAAATTAAACAAATACTAGAAAAAAATACACATGACCATCTTAATAAGATGCAAAAAAGGCATTTAACAAAATTTAACATCCCTTCATAATACATGCTCTATTAAAACTAGAAATAGAAAGATCTTATCTAAGCTTAATAATCTAAGCTTATTGTATATAGCTTAATACAGGCTATATACAATACCCAAGGCTATATACTAAACAAATGCATTTATAAGTAAGGGGATGAAAAACCTCTACAACAAAAATTATGACACTGAACGAAGAAACTGCCTAAAATATTAGAAATACCTCACACATTTATGAATCAGCAGAGTACTGTGAAAATGATCATATTATTGAAAGCCACCTATAGATTCAATGTAATCCCCATCAAAAGTTTAATATTCTTCTTAGAATTAGGACAATCCTCAAATTCATATGGAACTACAATAAGACCCTGAACTTCCAGAGCAATCCTGAGCAAAAAGAGCAACACTGGTGGTATCACTATACCCGATTCAAATTATACTACAGAATCATAATAAGAAAAACTGAATGATACCAACACAAAAGTAGACACAGACCCATGAAAAAGAATACAGGTGAGGCCTGGAGTTTCGTCTTAGTGGTAGAGTGCTTGTCTAGTATGTAGGAAGACCCCCGGTTTCGATTCCTTGGTACCACAATCATAGAAAAAAACTGGAAGTGGCGCTGTGGCTGAAGTGTTAAGAGCTCTAGCCTTAACAAAGCCCAAGGACAGTGCTCAGGCCCTGAGTTCAATCCCCAAAACTGGCCAAAAAAAACAAAGAAAAAGAAAGGACCCAGAAATAATACCCATGCAACTACCACCATCTGATTATCAATAAAGAAAACACTTCAAGATTTAGCTATAGTAAGTGATTTTCTGACTAGTAGCTCAGGAAATAGTAAGAGCTGAAGATGGGAATGCATCAAATAAAAGTTTCTCTACAGCCAAAGAAATGAATAACATGAAGACAGACTAAAAATGAGAAAAAATGTTTGCCAGTTATTAATCTGACAAGGATTAAAATATTTAAAGAATTTTAAAAATTAAATATGAAAGTAATTCAATTAATAATGACAAAATAAACTGAACAGTTAATTCTTTTGAGAAGTACTAAAGGCCAGGCACTACACCTGTAATCCTAGGTACTCAGAAGACTCTGAGATCTGAAGATCTGAGTTCAAATCCACAAAGTCTATGAGAATCTTACCTCCAATTAAACAGTAAAAAAAGCTGGACTAGAAGCATGGATCAAGTAGTAGAGTTCTAGGTCCTGCCCTTAGTCCCAGTACAAACACACATAATGCTGGTGAGGATGTAGCAAAAAGGAAATTCTTTATGTACTCTTGGTGGGAATGTATGTTAGTTTAACCACTATGGAAAATCAATATGGAAGTTCTTTGAAAAACTAAAACTAGAGCCAGTAAGTCACAACTGTAATCCTAGCTACCCAGGAAATTGAGATCTGAGGACTTGAAGAGAGAAGCTAGACCAGGCAGAAACTTCTTGAGACTCTTATGTCCAATTAGCCACCAAAAAGTCAGAAATGGACTCTGTCTCAAATGTTAGAGCACTAGCCTTGAAGAAAAAAAGCTCAGAGACTGCGACCAGGTTTTGAGTTCAACCCCTAGGACCAGTAGCAAAACAAAACAACACCTAAAAATAGTAATGTTGATCCAGTTAAACCATTTCTAGCAATATACTTGAATGAAATGGAACATATAGTATACACATACATAAGAACTAACCACAACAGTCGATTTATACAATAGGTCCATATGCCCAACAACAGATAACTGGATAAAGAAAAAGTGGTATGTATACAAAATGAATGTTAACTACTTGGCTATAAAGGAGGAGGAAATGTCATCAGCAGAATGGTGAGGATCATGTTAAACAAATAGACCAGACTTGAAATAGTACATGTGGCATCCAGCTTTCAAAATGAAAGACACAAAAGGAGGGAGGATTTGAAAGGGGTCCTTGGGAATGGGAGTAGGAAAGGGTAATGGGTGGGTCAATGTGATTGTAGTATGTTAAATGCATGTGTGAAATAAAATGTCACAATAAACCCATTATTTCATCCAAATACTACATACTACTAAAAATATACTGAGTGCATACATGAAAACAGGAAAATAAAACTTTTTAAAAGAGGAGTAGATTGGGGTGGGTCTGATAAGGATACAATGTATGGAAATGCCAATAAAACTCCTCCTATACAACAAATTTATACTAACGAAGTGAATATAAAATGTATACTGCGTGTAAAAATATCCCATTTCTGCTTAGTATTTGATGTTGTACTTATACAAAAATGTTATATATTTTCTGAATTGTTGTAGCAGCTACCTCACTGGTCTTAAATGTTCTTGCCCTTCTGTAGCTATCCTTCCAAAAGTTGTAACTTCAATTTACAACACACAGACCCTTCCAAGGATCTAATGAAGTCTGAAATCTTCTCAAAGATTCTTACTGAAATCTCTGACTTTAAGAAAACCCAACCATAACTTGATATCCTTAAATTCTCAACTAATATTCCACATACTTAATTAAGTGGTCACAGTTAATTTAGCGAATCTAGTGCCCCCCTCCTGCCCACTTACACACCAATCAGGTCTAAGTCCTCATTATCTTAACATCCTTTCTTGGCTTCCCTTTTTCTTTCTAACACAATTGTTAACACAATTGTTGTTAACACTGAGATAATCTAGTGAACCTAAAATGCCTCCCCCTTGTACAAGGACTTTCTGTACCTATAATCAGATCCATTTCCAATTCTGAAATATGTGATCTCCATCTATTAATTAACTCACCAAATTTTAATTTGTATTATACAAGGTATCCAGAGGTCAAGAAACATAGAAAGCACTTACATTAGTTATATTTTCATGCAATGAGTTTTCCTTCAACTTCTGCAAAGAAGTACCTCACATTGTATTCTAACTAATGCTATCCTTGTGATGGTAAACTACTCTTTGTATCTTGCGGTCTTCAGCAGAAAGCAGTGGGAAACCTTACATTGGACTATTAGATAAAAACATTAATGTTCAATATTTGTATATTCTGTAGCTTTAATCATAAGATTTCTCAAGGGTTATCTTGATCAAACAATGCCCTTCTCTTAGTAGGTAGATCAAGTGAAAACTTTGCACTATTCAAAGACCCTCACCCTAACCTGGTACCAGTGGCTTGCACCTATAATCCTAGCTACTCAGGAGGCTGCAATCTGAGGATCGAGGTTTCCCAGGAAGGAAAATCCATAATCTCTTATTGCCAACTAACCACCAAAAATCCACAAGTGGTGCTGTGGCTCAAGTGTTAGAGTGCTAGCCTTGAGCTGAAGACCCTCACCCTAATCACCATTAACTTCAGCAGGGCAAACAAAGATGACTTATACAAAAATAATCCAAATAAAATATAACTATTGCAGGTTCTCACGTGTATGCAAAAGCTTAAGAAATACAAGTGTAGAGCAGAACTGTCGCTCCTAGAGGCTTCCAGAGGTAGGGTAAACAGAGAACTGCTAATAGGTCCAGGGGTATAGCTGGACAGAATAACTTCTACATATACTGGGGTAACTATAGTTGACAACAATTACTTGCATGCATTTTTCCAGAGCCAGGTAAAATATTTAACTGTGTATTTCTATAAACAATAGTAGACCTTTTCAATGTTCCTTAGACAACATGAAATAAGTGATGGATATAACAGCCAGTCTGACCTAACTTTTGTACACTATATAATGTATTGAAATAAGACACACCCCATAAACATGCAATGTATATGATTACTTTTCAAAAATATTTTTAAATGGGGAAAAGCTTTCAAGGAAACCGTATACAAATGAAAACAAACTTAAATATAAAAGCTGTCTTTTGGTATTTGATAGTATTTCTACCCCAGATTATACATATAAAGGCTGTAAGTGGAAATGAAATGGAATAAAGAATGTGGAAGGGTTTTTCTGGTCCTTTTAATAGGTAGAAACCATGTTTTTGCAGACATCTAACATTAAAGGGTATGTACATATATTTAATCATTATTTTTTAACATTTACATATTGATGTTATGTTTCAGTAAATCTTATAGACTTTTTTTTCTGCCAATATGAAGGGTTTGAACTCAGGGCCAGAGGCTTAAACATGCTTATTCAGTTGGCAACTTTACGCTGGTTATTTTGCAGATGAAATTTCTCTCAGACTTTTCTGCCAAGTTAGCTTCAAACCTTAATCGTTTGATTGAGGATTCAGTCTCCTGAACTACTAGGATTATATGCATGAGCCTGTAGGTTTCTGGCAATACTCATACTTACTAGAGAAGCACTATACTGCATGAGACATGCCCTCAGGTTTTTTTGCTTTATTTTTTTCCTAGTACCTCAACTTTTAAATTTTATTTGTTTTTTGCTGGTTCTAGGGCTTGAACTCAGGGGTTGGAACATTTCTGAACATTTCTGCTCAAGGCTAGAGCTCTAATCCTTGAGACAGAGCTTCATTTTCAGCTTTTTGGTGGTTAACCGGTGATGCGTCTCAAGCTGATTTCAAACCTTAATCCTCAGACCTCAGCCTCCCGAGTAGCTACAATTACAGGAATAAGCTACCTATGATCTTCTCTAGATTCCTCAATTTTTGCCCAGGCTAGCTATGGACAGCAATCCTCATACATATGCCTCCCTAGTATCATGGACTACAGACATATACCACCTAGTACATTCATCTTTGTTGACATGTATTCTTGCTATCTTTTTGCCCGTGTTGGCCTTGATTCTCATGATCACTGCCTCCTAAGATCAGAAATGTGAACCATTTGTGTAACCAGCCTGAACAAATTTTTTATTAAAGAATTTATTAACGTTGATTTTTACATCATTTTTTAAATGACAAGTTTTAACAAACAAGTGTTCAAGGAGGGAATCTCTATTTACAATCACTGGGACTTAGTATTTAGAACTTAATCAAAATTAGGCTATGGGTTTGTATGTCATAGAAACATATTAATTTATGAATTAAAACATGTCTATAGTCATAGGCTGAACAATTTTTTTAAATAACTTTTAAACATAAATCAGAAGTGATGACTACAGCTGGGAAGTGACAGAACACTTGTCGAGATTGGACTCTGGATCTAATATCCAGCACCAAAAATAATTAAGTTTATGACTAATAGATTTTTGATACAATACGGATATACTAATGGTTATGCTAAAACGAAAGGCTAAATGTCATATGATCCTATTTATATGAAATACCCAGAATAGGAAAATTCATATATTAAAAAGTAGATTAGGTATGGGAGCCAGTGGCTCATGCCTGTAATCCCAGCTATTCAGTAGGCTGAGATCTAAGGATTGCTATTCAAAGCCAACCTGGGCAGAAAAGTCCAGGAGACTTATCTCCAATAAACTACATAGAAGCCGGAAGAGGTGCTCTGACTCAAATGGTAGAGCGATAGGCTTGAGCACAAAGAGGCTCAGAGACAGTATCCAGGCACTGAGTTCAAATCCCAGAACCACCACAATCAAGAAAAGTAGATTAGTGGCTGCCATAGAACATGGAAAAGGGAAAACTGAAAGTGACTGCAAATGAGCAATAGTTTCTTCCTGGAATGACAGAAAGGTCCTAGAAGTAGGAGTAATTTGCTATTTGCACACATTTAAAAAACCAGTGAATTGTACTTTTTTTTAAAAAAAAAAAAGTTATTTTAGCTTAAATTCTAACATTTATTACCAGGATGAGTGTGCATCTCAGCATAAGACTGTGTGCTTAACACGAATGAAGTGCTAGATTCAATCCCCAGGTGCACATAAACATGTGTGTGCAGGTACACACATGCATTTAAACACAGTTTGTCTATATTGGTTATTTTATCTTCTGAAGAAAAAATTCATTAAGAAATCTTATGCTCTAGTTTTTTTTCCAACTGATCAAATTTAGCAGTTAAAAGCTAATTACTTACTAGTCCTTTAAAATTTCGGCATTGTCACTGGTTGTTACCAACTTGCCAATAGATTTTGTAGGACGCAGGGCCTGGACACCATCCTTGAGCTTTTGCTAGCACTTTACCACTTGATAGTGCCACTTTCAGCATTTTGTGGATATTTGGAGGTAAGAGTCTCCTGTATTTTCCTGCCAGGTGGATTTAAACAGCAACCACCAGATCTTAGCCTCCAAAGTTGATAGTGCCACTTTCAGCATTTTGTGGATATTTGGAGGTAAGAGTCTCCTGTACTTTCCTGCCAGGTGGATTTAAACAGCAACCACCAGATCTTAGCCTCCAAAGTATCTAGGATTATAGCAATGAACCACCTGCACCTGGCAACAACCTGGATTTCTGCCTTAAAAGAAAAAATGGAGATGATGTGGGGCATATCAACACTGGTTAGAGCTGAGCTGCAACTAAATAACACACCTGATCCTATGACTTTACTCTGCTCCACTCTCATTGCTTCCTAATCACTGAAGCCTAGTGTTGGTTGTCAGTAGCTTTGCAAACATGAAGTTTGTGATCTATAATCTTAATGGGCCTCTTTCTTTCTTTCTTTCTCTTTCTCTCTCTTTAAAGAGGATACTACTGACAACTCAAATATAGTTAATAAAAATAATTTTTACTAGCAAATATAAAGAAAATCACCACTGTGATACTTGTTGAAAAAAATGTACAATTCTTAAAGATTTGTGCTGTATAAACAAACCTAAAGTAATTCAGGGAGAAAATTTTTAGGTCTACTTTTATTAACAGAAAACAAATTATTTTCATTGTACTTACAATTAAAAATAGTTTCACCTCACAGAAAGTAATACAGTAATTATTATCCTCATAATTATGTGTTGGCACATAATGAGAGAATGACATCCTATTCAGATAGACTGGATGAGAATAAATTGCTTCATTTACACACTGATTTTAAATTTAAACCACTGAGGACCCTGCTAATGCCTTAAACACACAAAGTCAATCTTTATTCACTCGAGGATTGTATGCATAAAACTGTATTTTGGCAACGCCAGAAAACAAATTAAACAACTTCCTATTTCAAGGGTATATAAGGCTTTTGAGTTAGAAGCTATATCAAATACCTGCCGCTTTTAAATTCTGGATACTTAGCCACATCTTCTCATCCTTTCCTCCAAATAAATTGTAATTCATCTAGCTGCATTGCTTTTCCTGCAGATGGGAAAAGTTAAGAATATTTGCATTCCATTTCATCATCACTTCTACTAGCTACTATGAGCATATAAGATTTTTAAAAAAAACAGCAATTCTCTTTAAACTAGGCAAAACCAACTCATCTCAAGTCTCTGAAATGAGAAACTAAAGGAACCATAAGTAATATGGAGATCCATTTCAATGTTTTCCCCCAGCCATGCCACCTCATTAACTTGACCAAATATTCTCATGAGTACAGGTGACATTCTAAAAATCATTATCACTATTATTAATGGTTACTGAGAGTAAAGGAGGATCACAACTGCTTCATAATTCCAATTCCTAAGTACTCCAAGTCAAAGGAGCAACTAGATTTTATTTCCAGCTAAAATAATTCTGCTTCCCCTTAAACTTGACAGTAAACCTGACAGTAAATATAAAACAAGGTATTTTCACAAAGTTTTAACAAATTCTTAACTCACACAATGATCTAAGTCACAAAATAACTTTTTTTTGTTAGGCATAGGACTAGAAACAAAAATGGAAACACAAAGTACTCCCAGATTAGTACCAAAACCTAGATCTTGGGCTCCATGCTGCTAATTGTACAATAACCACATACGATTTATGCTTAAACTATTATTAACAGCGATGTCTGCTAGAATTTTGTTAAGTGTTCTCTTATCTGTTCTGTTCAATACAGTAACTAACAGCTACCTGTACTGAGCACTTCAAATATGGCTAGCAAGACTGAGTATATTTCATTTTAATTAAAGTTTCCATAGGTGGTTAGTGGCTATTAAGCTAGTGAAGTTTCACAAGTAATTTAAGATAGAAAGTATACACAAAACAAAAAAAGGTTTTTTTTCTTTTTTTTTCAAAACCTTGATATTAATGTAAGCTCTTTCCGGTTACCAAATAATACATAAGGTAGGCTTATCAGCCTAAACATTAATATTCTCTATGAAATGCAAATTCATATCAAGTAGACTGAATTTAAAGTCTGATATTTGAAAAGAGATAATATAAAAATTGCATCTAAAGTTTTTCCCCATTGTCTTTGTAAAAGGGGTACTCACTTTCGGAATAGTTTCTCAATGTATGCAAGTTACTTTCCTTTCAAATCTGTTCAGTATCTTCTGTTCAGAAAAACAAATGACAAAAATAAGCATTCAGCACTAAAGTTTCCGCGACTCGGTAAAGATCACGTTCATTTCTCAAACCTTAAAGAAGAGATACAAAATTTCTGGAAGTGTGTGCATTGCCTGAAAGCATAAGTACTCTTCTTCCAACGTTTTTAGGCATACCAGTCATTCTGACTTAGTAGCGATTTCATTTCTAGACCCAAAGTATTCTTTCCAATTCCAGCATGTCAAAGTCTTTTTTATTTATTTTTTTTGGGGGGGGCACTTCAGGTAGTCTTCCTACGGCAAGAAAAGTAACCAAGATGGTGTACAAAATGTCAAAAAGCAAACAAGTCTGGAAACTTGCACCACAGAGTAACAACTAGTTCCAAGAAGCAATCTGCCAGTTTTTGTTTGTTGGTTCCGGGAGAGAAAAGGGGAGAAAGAAGGAGAGAAAGAAGGGGAGGGGAAGGAGAAGGGGAGAGAGGAGTAGGTAGAGACGGGGGAGGGAGGGAGAAAGAGGAGAGAAAAGGAGAGGGGGGGAGGGAAGGAGGGAAAGGGAAGAGAGGGAGACTGCCGCGAACGATTCCGCAAAGCAAACCCCAGCACAAGGTCGTGACCCCGGGTCAGGGCTCCCAGCGCGGCTCCCGCCCTGCGGCGGAAAGCCACCTGTTAGGCCCCGGCCTCACCTGGCAGGAAAGAGAAGGCGCCCGGCCGGCCGCGCGCCCGCCAGGAGGCGACCTGCGCCGAACCCGCCCCTCTGGCCGCGGCCGCAAGCCCCCTGGCGGCACGTGGGCTTTCCAGGGCCCGGGCGGCTCTGACACGAGGGGCTCCGTGGTCACTAGACCTCCGCGTCACGCGCCGGCGCCAGCCCCAGCCCCAGCCGCTCCCGGCAGAGCCACCCGGCCGAGCCGAGGGGCCCACTCGGCCAGTCCGCCCGCCCTTCCTCCCCCCCACCCCACCCCCGGCGACGTGATCCCTCCCTGCCGCCCCTCACCTACCTGGTCGCGGAGTTTGAGGAACGCCATGGCGGTCGCCTCTGCCGCCACCCGGCCCACCGTGCCTGCCCCAATAGCTTCGGCCGCTATCAAGGGCCGGCGGGTCGGCGGCCGGCTTCGCTGAAGACAACGCGGGCAGGGGGCGGCACCGCCTCCCCGGCCGCCCGCCGCCGAGAGGTGCGGAGCCTGGCCGGTCCCGCCTCCTCCACGGAGGACTCCCCGCCCTCTTTCTTCCTTTCTTTTTTCCTCAACTGCTTCCTCGCGTTGCCCCCGCCGCCGCTGCCGCCGCCTCCTTCGCCTCACGCCCCTTCCCAAAATACCCCGGCAGCCACCACCGCCGCTACCGCCGCCGCGCCGCTCCAGCCCGCGGAGCGGCGGCATCCAAACTCCACTCCACAATATTACCACCACCGCCCGCAGTGATTGGCGGCCGCGCGGAGGAGAGGCCAGAGTAAGCCGAACGCCCATTGGCTACGCCGCCTCGCTCGCGCGCGCCCTCGCCGCCCCCCCCCCCGCGGCGGGCGGGGCGGGAGGAGGAAGCCCAGAGGGGTGGGCGCCAAGCGGCGGCGCGCACGCGCCAGGCGGGGAACGGGCCGGGGGAGGGGCAGCCAGGTGTCTCAGCTGGGCGCGCGCCCCGGGCACGGTGGGCGGAGCCCGAGGCTGGAGGGTGCAGGACCCCGAACGCTGTGAGAAGGGGGGAGGAAAAAGAGAGAGGGGGGGGCGCGCGGAGGGGGGAGGCCTGGAGCCAGGATTCCCACGTGGAGCCAGAGTGCGGGCGCTCCCCTAAAGCAGGGGGTGTTGAAGAGGCCGGGTGAGGGACCGGAAGGGGTGACCCGGAGAGTGCTGCTTTCCCGGGAGCGGCTGGGGAGAAGGGTGAAGCGGACCCGCTTGTGGAAGAGCAAGAATGCACCATGTGGTTGGGAAGGAGGAATGAGCGAGGCGAGTGGGGTGCTGCCTGGTCCTGGGCACGGCTTGGGCTGACGGCGACGGCACGCGGCACGGAAGGGCGTCGTCTTTGCAGCCACACAGGTTGTAGCTGCCGGAGCCTTTGACTGCCCGCCGTCCCCAGTCCCAGGCTGTTTGAGCGGCTCGCGGTTCTCATTCCTGCCGGTCTTGAGGATTGTTTTGTGTTTGTGTTTTTGGTGTTGGTTGTTTTTTTTTCCCCTTTCTTCTTTTGCATCAGAAGGATTTTTGCCTCCCCCTTGAGAAGAATCAATTTAAAAAAGAGAGAGAGAGAGAGAGACGTGCAAAATTTCCAATAAATAGCATCTTGGGATGGAGGAGGAGAAGCGACTCCTTTACCCTGCCACACACCCCCACGCCGCCCCAACAGCTCTGAAACGGCTTTTCTTTCTTAGGCAGCCGCGCGCACTGTTACCATTCCAGGCTTGTGTGGGAGAAGATTTGTTGTGTGCCTGTGTCTGTTCGCCCGGGCGGCTCCAGCCCCTGGTTAATAAAAGGTACAGATGGTTAGGACACAAATGTATGACGTCAGGCTTGGTTTTTAAAACTCCCCCTTTCCCTACATTCACTTGTGTCTCTTGGGACAGACTTTATTTAGAGGATCGATCTGAGCCTAATGGCAGTCTAGAGAAACAGGAATCTGTTCTAGGACTGTCCGCTTTATTATCATGCTGGCCTTAAAGCAAAAAATAAAAACATCTTTGTTTCCATGAAAATATGCAAATATAAGCTCAAAAACTCTGCTGGGTAACAAGTATTCTGGTCCTGTGTTATTTGTCATGATTCTGCTGAAACAATTTCTTACCTAAATTTAATTCTTCCTCATAAAGGCTACTTAAAATGGAGGAATTCTCCTAACCTCGATTATCTGTCCTTGTGTGGTTAAAAAGGTAGTCAGATGGCTTTCGCTTTACTTTGCTTTGCTTTGTCTCCAGTATTTAACTCCTGTCTCCATTGTCACCCAACCTCTCAAGCAATTCAGTGAAGGTGAATGAGTTAATATTGTGAAAGCATAAGTTCTCCCAAACAAAGTTGTTGTGTTCATCTTACTAGAATACTTTGTGATTACTGGCCAACTGAAGGGGTGTAAGAATTGACCCTCATTCATAAGCATGCTGTTCAAGCCTGCAGTTGTTGAGCCCAGAATTGGTACACATCCACAACCACACCCACCCCCAGTAATCTGTCCTCTGGGTTAAAGTTCTAGAATTTAAAAGCACAACAGGAACTTGATTAGGAAAAAAGCAACATGGTTTTAAATGTTTGAATTTAAATTATGGTCGATATGCCACTGAGCTAATAAAACTTTGCAGGGCTCTCCAAAATTTTCAGTTGAACAATAATGTATTGTTTTAGAGTATGCAGTCTCTGTGTTATAATAGACTATGAGCTCTCTTGATAGAGGATGCTTTAGACCTAGCTGGGTTTTCACCTTGAACACCATCTGGATCTCAGTTTCACCATTTGTTTAAAAAAATAAAAAAATGACCATAACCTGGCCTACACATCTCACACTACCCAACAAGATAATGATATGAAAGGCTATGAGAAAGCTGAAGGACTCTTCAAATTTAATATTAGCATCAAAACCAACTACATTTCTACAGCTGGCAAGACAGTAATAGCTTCTGAATAATTGGAAATAAAAATATATCATTGAGCAATGAAGTAAAAGAAGATTTATGTTCAATTTCTGGTAGTATTTTAATTGTTGTGAGATTGTTCTTGTTTATTATAAAATACTCAGATACTGAAGGAATCTCACATTGTAGAAGCTGGTGGGGCCCAGGTACTTAAAGACTGTCATCTCTTTCTCCCACCTTTTGCACTATTTTATTCTCTCGTACTACTGCCTGAAGCTTTGGTCACACATTAAGTACTCAGCAATCATAAAGCAGCTAGTATTCCTAATAAGTCTCCAGCAATGACTGATTGCTTGGTATAGACCCATGTACCTATGCCCAGCCATTCATTATTGCCAATTCAGAAAAGGGATGATAGCCCCTATTCAGAATTTATGTCTGAAATGAAACACATATTTAGATGTGACCTGTGAACTAGGCAGCAACACCAAATGTTACATGTTGGTCACTTAATTGGTACTTGGTATGCTTTACCTCATGTAAGCTTTTCATCAACCTCTTTATGTTGGGAAAAGAAGCTAAGCATGTCCAGAATTAATCAAATAATTTCACTGATGATTAATCAATGACAGAGCTTGAACGTATGAAGTCCTCCAAAGCCAGAGAGAGCAGTTATCTGTTGGAAATGACAACTACAAAGGGGTTTTGAGCTAGAAATTTCTGTCTAATAAAAGTGATTTTTGCTGAAGAGCCTGAAATAAGCAGAAAACTCTTATGGACTACTAAAAGCAGCAAAGTGAAGTTCAGAGCCCTAGATAGTACCATCAGAACATTCAGTATAATACAGAAATAGAACATACAGATAAATGCTCATAATTAGTTTTCAAGAAGAAACATAAGTTGATTGTGTCAAAGAAAGAAAATTAAGTCTGAATAGTAATGAAATTTTTAAAGTGGGACTACAAATAACAGTGAAATTACAGAATATCAAATGCAATAAGAAAATGTTAAAAAAAAAAAAGCTGCAGCAGAGGAAAGTCAGATTACTGTAAAAGTAATGAATGACAGTCATCTTGTCAGCCAATTCATCAATAATAATAGGTAATTGAAAATGGCAGGAATTATCTGAATTGAGAGGACATAACTGAGAAACTAAAATTCTATGCCTAGCTAACCTATCTTTCAAGTAGGCTCATAGATGCCCACTGTGCCCACTGAAAGAAACCCCAACAAGAATCTTGTTGGGAATAAGTCCCAACAAGAAAAAAAAAAGCTTAATTAAAAACAATGAAGTGAGCCAGGTGTTTGGCCTAGTGGTAAGAGTGCTTGCCTAGCATGCATGAAGACCCAGGTTCGATTCCTCGGTACCACATACATAGAAAAAGACAGAAGTGGTGCTGTGGCTCAAGCGGTAGAACTCTAGCCTTGAGAAAGCCCACGGGCAGTGCTCAGGCCCTGAGCTCAAGCCCAGGACAGGCAAAAAAAAAAAAAAAAAAGTATGTTGGGCCGAGAGTTTGGCCTAGTGGTTGAGTGCTTGCATAGCATTCCCAAAAACCTGGGTTCGATTCCTCGGTACCACATACATAGAAAAAAAAGCCGGAAGTGGTGCTGAGGCTCAAGTGGCAGAGCTCTAGCCTTGAGAAAGTCCAAGGACAGTGCTCAGGCCCTAAGCTCAAGCCCCGGACTGGCAAAAAAAAAACAACAAAAAAACACCAAATATCTTGGTCACTGTGTCCATAGTATTTTAGGTGTATACATTTTAGACTTTTTTAAAAGGTGAAATTAAAGCTGGGCATGGTGGCTTACACCTGTAATCCTAGCTACTCAGGAGGCTGAGATCTGAGGACTTCGGTCCAAAGCCAGCCCAGGCACTAAAGTTCAGGAGACTTTTACCTTCAATTAACCACTAGAAAACCAGAAGTGGCACTGTGGCTCCAGAGGTAGGGTGATAGCCTTGAGCTGAAGAGCCCAGGGACAGGGCCCAGGCCCAGATTTCAAGACCCACAACCAACAAAAAAAAAAGGTAAAATGAAAATATTAGTCTTGGAAATATAGTAAATTATTATAGTAGGAAAGAGTTCAGAGTTAAAGCAGCTAGACTTATTTTATTCAGAAGTGAAATATTCCTTAATTTGGGGTTATTATATTGGTTAGGTTTCTTTGTTGAAAAGCCCAGAATTCATGCAGGGGTTTCTTAAAAAGATAACAGCTCTCATAGTCATTGGAAGAGTTAGCAAAACAAACTGGGGCTAATCTTGTTGAAAAAGTGCCATAAGTTGTGAAATGGAACTGGCATGATAAAGAAACGCTGTTTCCATCAAGTACCAAGTGCCAGGAGCTCAACTTTTCTTCATTTGCCCCTGCTGTCAGCATGACTGCCAATTCTGTGTCAGAAACTTGATCTTGAAAAAGGAAGCTGCACATAGCTTCCTCACATTTCCATAAGCACTGCTAGTTAGCATGAGCCCAGGGCAAGGACTGCATTGTGGTTGTAAATTCTAAATCCTATTCCAGGAAGGTGAGATTTATAACCAGAGAATTCTCCTACAATAGAAATATTAGATTATAGGCATTCTTAAATATAACAATGTCTTTATTGGGGGGTCCAGAACTCAGAGCCTGAGCACTGTGCTTGGGCTTTCTCAAGGCTAGCACTCTAACACTTGAGCCACAACACCATTTCCAGCTTTTCCTATGTATATAGTACTGAGGAATTGAACCTGGGTCATTGTGCATGCTAGAAAAACACTCTGCCCCTAGGCCAAACTCCTGGCCCTCAATGTGAAATATACTCACTAAAATAAGATAATAAAATATGTGGCATCCATATGTATAGGGAGGAAACCAATGGCCTAGAGAATACCTAGTTAATGGGATTCATAAACAAAAGAAAAAATTAAATTAACTAGATAGCAAATATGTAATTCAAATAGGATTATGGAATGAAATTCAAAGTAGATTGTTCATCACAATAAATGTAAATGGATTAGACCTGTTCATACAAAAACAATGGCAGCACCAAGGACAGACTCAAATTTTTAGAATAGCTATGTGCTTTATGCAAGGTATTTGGTTAAAACAACACACATTATCAAAACTGGTGGGGGCTGGGCACAGTGGCTCACACCTGTAATCCTGGCTACTCAGAAGGCTGAGATCAAGGTTCAAAGCCCGCCCAGGCACAAGAGGATCTGGACTCTTATCTCCAGTTAACCTCTAGAAAATGGGAAGTGGGGCTTGGCTCGAGGGTGGGACAGTAACCTTGAGCTGAAGAGCACAGGGACGGCACCCAGGCTGAGTTTAAGCCCCATGACCCACAAAAAAAGAAAAAAAAAACTTGTAGGAAAAGAATATTAAAAGGAACTGTGTACCAAGAAAATCTAATGAAGGTATTTGTTCATCTAGTAACATTAATATTAGCTAAAAGAATTTAATGTAAAAAGGGTTGATAGGGGGGCTGGTAGCATGGCCTAGTGGTAGCGTGTTTGCCTAGCCTGCACGAAGCCCTGGGATCTATTCCCTGTTACCACATACACAGAAAAAGCCAGAAGTGGTGTTGTGGCTCATGTGGCAGAATGCAGGCCTTGAATAAAAAGTTTCCAAGGACAGTGCCCAGGCCCTGAGTTTAAGGCGCAGGACTGGTAAAAATAAAATGAAAATTAAAAAAGGATTGATAAGAATAAATAGATAATGTCATCAATGTAAAATGAACCATCAATCAAGATATATAGTCATGAACTTGTATGCATTTAATCACAAAGCAAACTGTGATGGAACTTCTTACAGAAAATGGCAAAGGCATCATCAAAAGCATAAGCTAACAAAAAGTGTTAAGTATTATAAACTTTGGTAAGCTTTAGTGTATTAGTCAGACTTTTCATCATTGTGACCAATACCTGAGAGAACAACTTACAGAAAGATTCATTTTGGTTCATGATTTCAAAGGTTCCAGTGCATATTCAGTTGGCTCCCCTGTTTCTGGGCTATGGTGAGTCAGAACATCTTGGTGGAAGGGCCTGGTGGAGGAAAGCTGCTCACCTAATGGTGACCAAGAAGCAGAGAGAGTGACTGGAAGGGACCTAGGACAAGACACACCCTCCAAAGACATACTTCCAATGACCTACTTCCACAGCTAGGCCCCAACTCCCAATGGATTATAAATCTACCAATGGACTAATACATTGATTAGGTCAGAAGCCTCAGGATCTGATCATCTGTTAGTAGATAGGGATCAAATTTCCTACACATGAACTTGTGGAGAAATACTTTATATCCAAAACATAGCATTGATAGCATTGTCTGTGTATACACATATATAACCAGTAGTCTAAAAAATGTACTTCATTGTACTAAGAAATTGTGGTTCGTCATTTTAAAGGAGATACCTACAAAAACTAGATAAAATGCCTTCCCTTTGTTTTATTTCACCAAGTCAGTATAGAACTACTGACTTATAACAGCACTAAGACTTATAATACAGCACCAAATGTAACAGCACTAAGACTTATGGTATAACAGCAGACATTTCTCAGATACCTTGCTCCATCCCAACCCTCTCATGTCCAACTTTTTGACAAATGTAGTTATTTCAACAGTAGGACTATTCACAATCATTTCTTCAGAGGCCTTCTAGGTGTCCCTTTACCTAACTCCTGCAAGTATCTCTTTGTGATAATACTTCTGTAGTTGAAATACATAGAAAATGCATATAATAAACTACATTAGATAAAGATATATAATCAATATATGCATATGTATATAATATAAACTTGAAAACCAAGTAAATATCTATGAATAGGAAAAAACCTGAAAAATCCTGGAAGAAAGTATATCGTAAAGAGGCTATGTTTATATTACAGAAATGTAATATGTTCTGTTTTTCCATATTCTTACATTTTTTCAGTGAGATTATCACTTAAATGATTTTCAAGTATATTAACATTTTACATATGCTTAAAATTTTTACTGTTACTTCATTGAAATAAAAAAATATGAGTAAGCTGGGTGCAGTGGCTCACACCTGTAATCCTAGCTACTCAGAAGGCTGAGATCTGAGGATCACGTTTCAAAGCTGGCCAAGGCACTAAATAACAAGAGACTCTTATCTCCAATTAATCACTAGAAAATGGGAAGTGGGGCTGTGATTCATGGGGTAGGGAGGTAGTCTTGAGCTGAAGAGCTCAGTGACAGTGCGCAGGCCCAGAGTTCAAGCTCCATGACCCACCAAAAAATATATATATAGATATATATATAGATATATATATATACAGAGAGAGAGAGAGAGAGAGAGAGAGAGAGAGAGAGAGAGAGAGAGAGAGAGAGAGAGAGAAGGAGAGAGAGAGATTGTGGAATACAGATGGGGAAAATACAAAAATATAATTTCAATAGAGTAAGGAAAGTTAGTAATGAAACTGGAATTAGACAAACCAGAAACAGATGGAAGAAAAAGGAACGGTCAATGGGTGAATGCTAACACAAATGAAATGAAAACTGAGTCCTGGCCACTGGATTAGATCATTCAAAGGCTTCTGATTTAGAGAAGACATTGTAAGTAAAAAAACAATTGAAACAAGTTAGGAGAGAAGTGGAAAGAGAAACACAAGTCTTCCAAGACCTCGTGGTTCAAAGGACCACAGAGAGTAGTAGTAGATAGAGAAGAATGAGAATCCTTCTCACTGAATCAATGACATGAGAAGAATGAGGGGAAGTTGGTCGGTCTTTGAGACAGGAAGTTCTGCATCAAGTATAGAGGTGTAGGTGCAGTTGAAAGTGAAAAGGGGAAGGGTGGTTATGCAGAAGGGAGAGTAGATGCACCAAGAAACTGAATGGCCTTGGATTTTACCCTTCTTGCAAGCTAATAAGTTAGCCAGCCAGTTCCATGACTGCTCAACAAATATAAGACTCCTGATCAGAGACAAAGGATTTGGTTCTCACAACTCTAGTCTCTAGTCTCAATTCCCACAAAGCAATATGAAGAAAGCGCAAGGTGACTCACTGTACATGCAGTGGGTTACAAGTGAGGAGTTTTTAGCTATGAGAACCTCAGACATTTACACTGAGTGATAAAGATACATCTTTCTCTGGAGAGAAACATTATGTTTATTATACTGGGAAGCAAGTGTTTCTGCTGTTTGATCCAGAAGCATTATCTTTATTTCCCAAGTTGTTCAATGCCATTCACTAGACAAATATCTTAACATCATAGTCTGAAAGAAATGTCAAAATATCTAAGACACATGGAGAATTGTCCCTCAATAAGGGTTTAGCAAGTTGTAGTAGGGCATGATTCTAATCCCATCATTTAGGAGTCTAAGGCAAAAGAGTTACAACTTCACAACCTGGGCCATAGGATAACATGGAGAGAGAAATAACAGAGAGAGAGAGAGAGAGAGAGAGAGAGAGAATAAGAAATTAACCTAAGTAACAGTATGGACCCCTCATTCATTGTAAAGAATGAGTGTTGTGAGGAGTTGAGAGAATTGACTTATCAGAGAAGCTGGTGGTAACTCCTTTTTTTATCTAATTTTATTTTGTCCTCAGTGAATTAGTAGGTAAAAGATAGGGTAAAAATGAGGACTGGGCATCAACAGTTAGAAATTAGAGAAATCCCATTTCTAAGAAGTGTCAGAGAGGGATGACTTGAGAAAATGTGGTTACTGGGCACTAGCTGAAGGCCCTCTTATCATTCATGATCAGAAGCTAAAACAGCACAATTATGACTAGTTTTATCAGGTATTTTGGTTTTTTTTTTTTTTTGGCTGTCATAGGGCTTGAACTCTGGGCCTGGGCACTGTCCCTGAGCTCTTCAGCTCAAGGCTATAGCTCTACCCCTTGAGCCACAGCACCACTTCCGGTTTTCTCGTAGTTAATTGGAGATAAAAGTCTCATGGACTTTAGTACCTGGGCTGGCTTTGAACTGCAATCATCAGATCTCAGCCTCTGGAATAGCTAGGATTACAGGTATGAGCCACCTTGCCTGGCTATCAGGTTTTTTTCATTTGCTGAGAGTGGAAAAGAAGTAGGCAGAGTGTTAGCTTTAACTAATATTGATGCTTTTCCATGCAAGTGGTAGAAGATAAGGGTAAGGAAAATATGTGTGAACACAAAGAAATCACACGATGGAACCCTGGAGTCCAGCTAGATGGAAAGTAAGACAAGGAAGCTCAAGGGGATGTCAAAAGATTTAAGTTCCTGATGGGAATGGTGGGAGGGGAAAACATAAGTCAAGTAGGAAGAAAGGAGGTAGTAATCAAATAATGGAAGTTTAGAATCAAGATTTGGGTTGTGATATATATGGAGCATGGGAGTGGATAGAGAAAAAGATCACTGGATGAGAGAAGATCAAGAAAACTAAGTAGGCAGGACGTCAGGTGCAGCATAGAGCTATGGAAGTCTCCAAGAATGTTCACAGGAGAGAGAAAGACAGTGGTGAGCTTTGATGAATGAGTGGAGGTTAGAAGATGATTGCAGCAGGAAAATGAGGTAGGCAGGTCAGTCCTTCATGGAATAAATATAGTTCCATACAACCAACTAAACACTGTGGGAGAAACAAATTATGACCACATCCTCATAGATCATATCAGCTAATTAGAAGATAATACATATACCCCCCACTAAAAACTGAGCAACAGAACAAATGTCATAGGATAGTGAGACAGAAAGAGCACTAGCCTAAGCATCAGAGCCAACTTCTAGTTCCAACCCTGTCAATCACAAGCTATCAGTATGGGTAAGCACATTCAACAGGCCTTAGTTCTGTACTGGATATAGATTCGATGATTCGCAAGACTCCGAGGAGCCTGACATCTCATAATTCTATGACATAATATAATGCCTATTTCACAGAGAAGGAAGGAAGGACACAGCTTTCCAGATTTTGCAAGAGGAAAAAAGTGAACCATGAAGGACTCTGCAGTTTGTCCAGCATGAAGATGGGAAGTGAAGTTCAATGTTGTTTATGTGAGGGTGCTGGACTAAGTAGGCTCTAATCTGTGTTTGTTTCCATCCACTTTCACAAAGTTGTGTTTGTCTTTCCTTTATATCTATTTAGTTCTAGCTAGGTCACAATTACTTGTGTCAAAGGAACAAAGGAAATACCGTCAAAACCGTAAATCAAACACAATGTTTAACAAAATCTTGCAAGAATATTTTTATAGGAAGCCGAGGTATGTTGTCCTTCAGGAAGTATATATTGTTCTACTATAATTAGGCTACATGCATTTCCCTAGTAGCTAACTATGTTAGTTAAGATGGTCAACTTGATTTGGTTAAAAGATACCTACAGGCATACCTCAGGGAATTTTATGAGACAATTTAGATTTTAAGAGGTCTGATATAATGAACAGTTTAATGATGGATTCAAAATTTGAATAGACAATTAATTTGGAAGAAATGGGGACTGTGGAAGGTGGGATGCCTGGCTGAAGAAAAGAGGCCCTTGGCATGTGTCCTTGGGGTTATTACTTGCCTTAACCCCTTCCTGTTCCTGACCCACTCTGCTTCCTGGATGCCATGATGTGAGGGGCTCTACCCTGCTATACCCTTCCCGGCCATACCCTCTGAGACTACACGCTTATAAGTAATTCCTTCCTTTACATTGCCCTTTCAAAATGTGTGTGTGTGTGTGTGTGTGTGTGTGTGTGTGTGTCTGTGTGTGTCTGTGTGTGCTGTGTGTGTCGGTCCTGGGACTTGAACTCAGGACTTCGTTTGTCTCTGGCCCTTGTTTGCTTAAGGCAAGGGGTCTATCACTTAAGCAACAACTCTACTTCCAGCTTTTATTGGCATTTAATTGGCAATGAATCTCATGAACTTTCCTGTCTGAGCTGGATTCAAACTATGATTCTCAGATCTCAGCCTCTTTAATAACTAGGATTATTTATAGGCATGAGCCCTCAGCCCCTGGTGCTCTCAACTATTTTGACCAGTTGACATAGTAACTCCACGAGTGAGTACAAAAACCTTTATATTAGTCTAATGTTATAGTTAGATTAGACATCAGGATTTGGAAGGATAGTATTCAGCTGAGGAGACATTTTAAGTTTTTTCCTTCTAATAAAATTTTCCTTTCTTACTGTGATAATCTATGCAAGCATATTCAGTCATACATTGACCAGTTTCATTAAGATCCAGCCATATGCTAAGCACCACTGTAAGAACTGAGAGGCCTGTGGAGAGCATGATAGCCTAAGTCTCTGTCCTATCCTTCTTTGCTGTTGTGTATTTAGACATAAACAACAACAACAACAAAATGAACCCATGCTTTTCAGAATATAATCACTTCCTTGCTTTGTGGTGCTGGACATCAAACCCGGGACCTCACCCATGCTAGACAATCACCTTGTCACTGAGTAATGTGATCAATGTCATGAAGAGTATAAAACAGTAGCAAGATCTCCTTTACTACATTCTGTAATCTACTATTTAGAATATATATCACAAGAGCCAGGACAGTGTTATATTTATCAATGTGCCTTTTGTATTTGGCTAGTAAATATAACTGCTTCTTTGGGTAGGCCTGTCGGTGAAGGTACCCATATAGTGCTATAGAGCTGAAAAGTACAAGGATGATGAATGTGCAGCCAAAGATCTGAGAAGAGAACTCCCAGGGAAAGAACAATGGAAGTCCCTAAGAAGCAACAAGGTCACACATGTTTAAGAAACATAAAGCAAACCATGTGCCTCAAGTGGTAAAACACCTGCCTAATAAGCTCAAGGCACTGAGTTCAAACTTGAGTATAATCAAAGAGAGGAGAGAGAGGACCCCTGTAGACAGAGACTTGTAAGGGAAAGAAAGTATACCCTAAAGTGAGGTTTGAGCAAAGGTCAGGACTAGAATAAGGGAAAACTGAGTAAGGCAAGATAAAGCTCCTAGATCAATTGAAAGCCTTTAAAAAATTTACAGTGGTAGTTGTGTAGGGATTAAACAGAGAAGAATATGAGAAGAAAGTAAGAGCTTGGCCTAAAGGGGAGAATGCTAGTAGCCTGGTACAGAAATAAATGAATTCTGAGGCAGAGATGACAGGACTAGCTGATTAGATGGTTATAGGATATGAAAAAAAAAAGCAATCAAGAAATAATCTGGGTAGATTCTCTGAAAAAACAAGACATGCAAGGTGCTGGTGGCTCATATCTGTAATCCTGGTTACTCAGGAGGCTGAGAGCTGAGGATCTTCAGCCCAGGAAGAAAAGTCCTTATGAGACTCTTACCTCCAATTAGCCACTCAAAACTGAAAGTGGCACTGTGGCTCAAGTGGTAGAGTGCTAGCCTTGAGCACAGAGAGGCTCAGGGACCATGTCCAGGCCCTGGGTTCAAAACCTACAATTGACCAAAAAAAAAAAGATAGAAACATGTTGGGATTAAAAATAAAATTGCTGTTGAGTGTGGTGACACTTTTGTAAGTCCTGCACATGACAGGATAAGGCAAGAGTACCAGAAGTTCCAGGGTAGTCTAGGTTATAAAATGAGGTAAAGAAGAAAAGAAGGAGGAAGGAAGGAAAGAAGGGAGACAGGAAAGGACCAAGGGAGGAAGGGAGGAGAAGGAAAGGCTCAGTGGTTTGTCCTGAATAATTTGGTAGAATTTGGTATTGCTTAGTGATAGGGAAAAGAATGGTGGAACTGAGTTTTTCTGGGGAATAGTTAAGAATTTGGTTAAAGCTGTGTGAAACTTACAGTGCCTAGTAGACCTCCAAGTAGATATGTAAATCAAATGGTTGACATATGAGTACAGCAAGATGTCGGAGATGAAGATAGCCTTTTATGAGTCATTAGCATTTAGATTCTATGTAAAACTGTAAGACTGAGCTCACCAAAGGCGATTGTACAGAGAGGTATGTGAGACTGAGTTCACGAAAGGAGATGGTATACAGAGGTATGTGCACTACAGGCCAAGTCTTGAATAACTGTCTTGAACATAGGACTCCAGTTTTTGCCTTTGAATAATATATTGTTTTATGTAGAACTATGCTACCTTCCAAATAAATCCATCCGTTTTAAATCCCTGTTTTGCTTTCCTCCCTCAGAAAGCTGTAGGAGGCCATCTTGTAATGAATTATCTTAATGAGAAGCACTACCCCACAGCAGGCCCTGGGACTTCAAGTCTGTTGTTAGATAAACTGGGAAAGACTGGTTCCCACAGTTCCTCTCTCTCCTCATATCTCCAGGCTATAATTATTCCTCTTTCTCCAAACTCTTACAATCCTCTGTATTCTCTTCCTCCACAGAAGTCCCTCCCTGTATTGTAGATACAGTACATGTTCTGTTTCTCATCCTTATACAACGTTGTATTTTCATTCCCTTTACTTGGTTGTAGCTAGGTCATAGTTGCTTATCATCTCCCCTTTAACAACACTGTAACTTCCTCTAGGACTGGATATTCTTCTATCTCTTTCTATTCATTATCATGTTCTAAAGTTTCCCATTTGGAATGTAAGTACCACAAGACTTAAGACTCTGTATCGGGTTTATCATTATGTTCTTGAAAAAAGAGAGAGAGAAAGAGAAAAGAAAAGAAACCCAACTTGATTCTTGGGGATTTATTTCATATCCATAAATACACATTGCTCCCCCGTCCCCTCCCTGCCCCCCGAAAAAGAAATGGAATCTATTTCCCATCCCCTTGAGTCTGCATGACTTTCTGACTAGTTTTGACCAACAGAATGCTAAGAAGTAGTATTGTGTCATTTGGGGGCCTGGGTTGTAACAGATGGAAGAACTTCCAGTTTTGTACTCTTGGGATAGAAGCATCATGTTTAAGATGCTTGGACTTCTGGATGATGTCAAACTGCATAAAGAGCAGTCCAGTCTGTGTCCGGTCATTCCATGCACTGAAAGTGATGTGCAGAATGTGCAGAACTTCTTAAATTTCTGCCAACCTTCTTTATAGGAAGCAGAAACAACTACCCCTGAGGACGCTCACCCAAACTGCACAAACTTGAAAAATAATAAATTTGTTTCATGCTGCTTTGGGAATGATTTGTTTTATAGCACTTGGTAACTAAAATGGGATCTTTTTCAGGACATCTCTTAAAATCAAATTTCTAGACATTGTATTTTGAAAACATAGCCTCTGAGGCTGAGTATAGTAGTACATGCATGTAATCCCAGCACTCTGGAAGCTGAGACAGGAGAGTAACAAGTTCAAGGTCATCCTGAGCTACAAGGTTATCCCTCTCTCAAATAAGCCCAGAGCAGCCAGGCACAGTAGCTCACACCTGTAATCCTAACTATCCTTAGGCTGAGCTCTGATGATTGTGGTTCAAAGCCAGCCCAGGCAGAAAAGTCCATGACACTCTTGTCTCCAATAAACTACTCAGAAAAAGCCACAAGTGGCACTGAGGCTCAAGTGGTAGAATGTTAGGCTTTGAGCACAAAGTGGTCAGGAAGAGTGCCTAAGCCCTGAGTTCATGCCTCAGGACTGGCCAAAAAAAAAAAAATCCTAGAATTTCTTTAAATTCTAGCAGAATTATAAAACCAATTATTATTTGTTACAAAAGTTTCCCTTCTAGAAATAAGTTCCAAGGATACTTTGGCAGAAGTACAAGGAGATATATTGGCTCTTCCTTGTAGGTAGCACTAGTTGTAATAACAATGCACTTAAACAACTCAACTGTGTATTATTCAAATGTTTACCAGTAAGGGACTGGTTGGGTAAGCTGTGAGACACCCACATGGTAAAGTAATATACAGACATTAAAAAGAGAAAGAGACCTTGCTACTCAGGAGATGAGATTTGTGGTTCAAAACCAGCCCAAGCAGAAAAATCCATGAGACTCTTATCTTCAATTAATCAGCAAAAAAGGTGGAAGTGGAGAGGTGGGGCTGGGGGGAGGGAAATGGGACCATGACATGAGAAAGGGTATCAATGTATGTGAAGTAATGCACCTTCTATTTGGTGGATATAATATAACCTTTCTATTAATTACAATAAAAAACATATGAAAAAAAAAGAGAGAGAGAGAGAAATATTTTATGACCTGCCTTGGAGCAATTGCTAGGATTGAATGAAAAGAGGAAACCAGAAGAAAGTATATAGGATATGGTGTGCTATTGTTTAGTTTATTATTTAACAAAAGGATCAAATATGAAAATGATTATCCAGTAATGGAGAGAATATGATCTGTAAATACTATGCTATGAGCAAGTATAAAACAAATGACCTTTCTCTAACATAATTTAAAGAAAATGACAATGGGTGGAATCAGTTAAAAGAGAGACAAGAAACTTTAAAAGCAATTGCAATTTATGAACCTATTTTTATTCTAATCTGGATAAAACAGGATTATGGGAAATTTGATGCTGTTAAAGAATTCTTTAGGAATGATGATCTTTCTTTCTTTCTTTTTTTCTTTTGCCAGTCCTGGGCTTGGGCTCAGGGCCTGACCACTGTCTTTGGGTTTTCTCAAGGTTAGAGCTCGTACCACTTGAGCCACATCACCACTTCTGGCTTTTTTTCTATGTATGTGGTACCGAGGAATTGAACCCGGGTCTTTTTGCATGCTAGGCAAGCACTCTACCACTAGGCCAAACTCCTGGCCACTTTCTGCTTTTTGTTTGTTTGGTTACTAAATTTGAACTCTGGATCCAGGCTTGCTACACCTTAAAAAATAAACTTGAGTGGTATAAAGAGGTTTTAAGTCAACATGTAAATTTATGAATACAATGCATCTTCATATCACCCCTTCCATCATTCTCCCTCTCTCCCAATCCCACCCATTCTCACAAGTTGTTTTTACTAGTTACTTCTGAGATAGGACCTCACCCCAGGACCAGATGTTACCTATACCATCAACCACTATATCTCTGTGGAGAAGGCATTCTCAGGATTTTTTTTCTGCCTGGGCTGACCTGGAGGCTTGATTCCACATGACTTAAGACAACTGCTTCATGCTGTGGAACCCACCACTGGGGTTGAGAAAGGGGTCTCACATGTATGCCAGGGCTAGTCTCACGGTGGTCCTCCCCATTCTCAGCCTCCCAGGTAGTTAACCTTATAGGTGAGAGCCCCTGACAAGTGCTTGTTATGTTTCCAATGAAGCTTTCAGTGGGGCAGCCATGCCGCTAGGGGAGGCCGTCGTTTCCAGGGCAAGGACGAAGCCTGGATGGCTAAGGATGGAGAAGTGCTAGGGGTGGAACCCACGGATGTCTCCACTAAACACGAGCTTTCCTACGGAGCCACTGTACAAATCTTCCCCCAGCCACTGTGCAAATCTTCTCCAACGAAGAGAATATCTCTAGCTGTTGGAGGTAGAAATGCTGGGTACTTCTAGTATATAAGACAGATCAGAGCAACCTGAAGATGCTCCACACCATCCTCTACTAACGAGCAGCCATAGACATCCAAGAATGGAGGGGGGCACTCTCGCACTTAAGCCTGTGCAGAAGAGAGATTGGAAGAAGCTAAACTGGGAGTATTCACATCAACTGGGAAGGAGACACCCCTCCCTCTCACCCCTGCAAGTAGCCCAGGGTAGCCTAAGCTTGAGTTTCTGGAGCATGATGCAACATAAGTTTGTTCATCTAGGTGATTCATCGTGCTTATGCCAAGGCATAGTGTTCAAAGTCTTGTATGTGCTAATTGGCCCACTACTTTCCCAGCAATGAGTATGCTGACATTGTTTGTTGTCATATATTATTCCATGTGGATGTGTGTGGGTTTCCCTTAAGCGACTTTGTGGCAGCCTCCTGCCATCTTCTGTCTCTCTGGAAGAACAACCACCACGAACAGTAGGCTGGTTACGTCCTCAGAAGCTTCTGGATGGACTCCACATGTTCCTCCACTGACAAGTTTCTCTGTATAGCTGAAATATCTCAATTAGTTTACCAGCATCATTTATTTGTTTCTTTTCAATTAGCTAGGATTATAAGAGGAAAACTTAATTATCTTAACAGGCCAAATTTTAAGGCAGAGGTTAAGGTGTTCTTTTGTTGTTATTGTTGCTTTTTATGTCCATTGTGGGACTTGAACTCTGGGCCTGGGTGTTGTCCCTGAGCTCTTCAGCTTAAGGCTACCACCCTACCCCTTGAGTCTCAGTGCCACTTCCAGTTTTCTGGTGGCTAATTGGAGATGAGTTTCATGGACTTTAGTTCTCGTGCTGGCTTTGAACCACAATCCTTAGATCTCAGCCTGCTGAGTAGCTAGGAAACAGGTGTGAGCCTCCATGCCTGGTAAAGAAGGTAAGTTTTAAAGTAGCAAACAACAACCTGTGTACTCATGTACCTTTTTGGAAATGTTTTAGTTAGTGATTCACTTTGTTATAATAGACATGTTGTACAGAGAGATTACAATTATATGAGTTGGGTAATGAATACGTTTCTTTTTCATATAGTGTTTTACCTTTCCTTATTCTCTCCTAGTCCACCTTCCATCTCCACCCACATATTGTATAGTTCACTTTCATCAACGTTCAGTGAGCTTCGCTACTGCACTTTTCCACCTTTTCTCAAGTTCTGTACCCTCCCCACAACCCTTCTGAAGATGTACACTTCAATACACCATATATAAGGAAAAGAAAACAGAATCATCAAAAACTAAAAAAGAGGTCTCGGGGCCAGGAGTTTGGCCTAGTGGTTAAAGTGCTTGCCTAGCATGCATGAAGACCCGGGTTCGATTCCTTGGTACCACATATATAGGAAAAAAAAAGCCGGAAGTGGTGCTGAGGCTCAAGTGGTAGAGCTCTAGCCTTGAGAAAGTCCAAGAACAGTGCTCAGGCCCTGAGCTCAAGCCCAGGACTGGCAAAAAAAAAAAAAAAAAAAAAAAAAAAAAAAGAGGTCTCTTGTTTACAGGAGCCTGCCTCATGGATAAGCGGACCTCACTAAAAATAATTTATGCAATTTAATGAAGTTCTTTTCTAAAGCTGTGGATGGGCAAAATAAGTGCTTTTCTTGAGCTTATCCAAAGAGCCAAGAAAAAAAAAAAACAGGAACACCTGTTTGGTAGTGGTACCTTTACCTCTGTGTTCTCATAGTTTATATTTTCTTGTAGTTGTGTGTGTGTGTGTGTGTGTGTGTGTGTGTGTGTGTGTGTGTGTGTCCCAATACCAGAGCATGAACTCAGGCCCTCCAGCCATTGCATGGCTTTATTTGGTGGTGTCTGGCATTCTACCACTTGAGCCTCTTTCCCAGTCCTCATTCTGCTGGCTAAGTGGAAGTGGAGTCTCAAAGAATTTTCTTCCTGGACTGGCTCCAAATGTCCATCCTCTGGACCTCGGCCTCCTGAGTCGCTAGGATGATAGATGTGAGCCACTAGCACCCTACACCGCAGTGTTTTTTTTTTTTTTTTTTTTTTTTTGTTGTTGTTTTTGACCCTTTCCTGTTAGGAGAAAACATACTGAGTTGGAAAAAGTAGAACGTAACAATCCAACAATAGACACTCCCTCCACTATTATAGACATAGTTCTTTAATCAGGTTTTTTTTTTTTTCTGGTGATCCCAAATCTAGGCATCAATGCATGCCCTCATCCTTGTGCTCTGAGAAGCTAGGTAGCTGTCGAGGAATGGAATCAGGGTGTAAAACTAGATCTACTGGACTCCAAAGACACCATGCAGATTCTACTGTATACACTCACACCTGTGTGCTTTTATTTCTGCATTAGATCAATATTATTTGTAAACCACTGTCTGAATTGGTTAGACATGAATCTATCTTTCACATTCTGGAAGAACTGTTCTCCGAACCTGACAGCAGAGACCAGCCTCCTGGCCAGCCAGAACCTAAGCAGAACACAAAGACAAACACACTTGATCTGGAGATGAGTTTGGGTTGAAGGAAGGCAGAAGTGATTTCTTAAGAGAAGAAGAGAAAGATCCCAAAGGTATGTTGGGGATCCTTGGGATTGCCCTGGCCATCAGAGACCATGAATCCCAGAGTCTGGGGTTACAAACCAATTTCAAGGATCTATAACTCACATTCTAGTACAGTAGCAACTCTAATTGTGGCTCCAGTGGGCCTATAGATGGCTTGGACCACTCCTCCAGAAAGTGCAAGTGGGTAAAGCTTGGTGGTATCCAACTGTGCTAGTTCTGAAGACTAGACAAGTACTGTGCTGGGGGGAGGGGGAGCATGGCCACCCCGCTCCCCCAGGTTTCAGACAATGTTCTGGAGAGCCTTGGAGGCCAGAAAACTTCCACGGGGGGGCACCTTAGATACTCCCCATCAGGGCACTGTAGGAATGGGACCACCGGAAGGACCCCAGAAATGTAAATCCACCAACATGCCCCTTCAGCCTGGGAAAGTGCCAGTAGAGCTCTATACCATAACCCCTTGGGTTATGTCTACTAAAGCAATGGGGTGGGGTATGGGGGGGGTTGGTCAGCTGGAACCTTGGAGACTGTATGTCCACTCTCAAGCACAGCTGCACGGTGAATGGCAAGCTTTCTTTTTCGTTTTTGCTTGCTTGCCCGCTTTCCTGTCTGCTTGCCTGTTTGCCTGCCTGCCTTCTTTCCTTTCTTTTTTTTCTTCTGGTACTGGGGCTTGAACTCAGAGCATTACAGTCACATTCTCCCTTAGCATTTTCACTGAAGACTGATATTCTTCCCCTTGAGCCACAACTCCCTTCTGGCTTTTTGATGGTTCCTTGGAGATAAGAGTCTCATGAACGTTTTTCTCAGGCTTCCTTCAACCTGGAATGCTCACACCTCAGCCTCCTAAGTAATAGGATTACAGGTGTGAGGCACTGGCAGCCAACTTTATTATCCTCCAGCTTTAAGCTGTACTGTATGTCCTGTGGATTTGGGATTTACTTGGAACCCATTTACCTCTTGCTTCTTCCCGTTTCTCTGTTTTGGAATGGACTTGGTATAGTTTGAAAGTACAGAACTTGTTTGACTTCACAACTGGATAGGAATTCTTCATGATAAATCATTCATTCCCTAAGTATTACCCATATTTGACTTAGATATTTAAACAAGACCACAGACTTCAGGCTTTGGAGCTGACGCTGGAATGTTATAACTTCCAAGACTATTGGGAAGTTTTCCTCTGAGGAAGACATGGATAGGGAGGGGATGCTGGAATGTTATGGTTTGAATGTTTTCCTATGTTGAAACCTATGTCATAGTATTAGGAGGTGGGGTCATGTGGGTTCTTTCCTCATGAAAGGCATAATGCCCCCCATGGGAGTTTGGCCCCTTCTTCACCACAGGACACAATGAGAGGGCCCCATCTTTGAAGAGTAGAGCTTTGGCAGACATGAATCTGTTAAGGCTTTGATGTTGGACTTCCTAACCCCCAGAACATGAGCAATACATTGCTGTTGAATATAAAGTACAATCTAAAGTGATTTGTTACAGTAGCCCAAATAGACTTAAGAGTGTTTCTTTTTAGGTATGTGTATGCTGCTACTGGGGTTTGAACTCAGATCCTCACACTCTTGCTTAGCTTTTCCACTCAAAGCTGGAGCTCTACCACTTATGCCACGCCTTTACTTCTGGCCTTTGAGTAGTTAAATTGGAGACAAGATACAGACTTTTCTGCTGGTCTAGCTTTGAACTGAAATCCTCTGATCTCAACATCCTGAGTAGCTAGGATTACAGGCATGAGCCACCAGTGCCTGGCTCCCTTGACCAGCTTAACATGACTACTTACCTGCAATTCTATAACATAATAAATTTATACGAATTTGGTGATTCATTAAAGCAGCAATAAGAAACAGATACAGGAGTTTTCCCACAAGTCCTCCTGATAATGCCAACTGAGAATTCATCTCATTTGTTCCATTTATTTTAATGAATTAATTCTAAAGAATCAAGCCACAGGAGCACACTGACTGACACCTCCAGTAACTTGGAAGGCAGTGAAGGAGGAAGAAGGAAATGCAAGGTGGGGAATGGGCTGTTTGAAGCCTGGCCAAAGCTCTGAGGATATAGATACTTGCTTTGTGTTACCAGTGACTTTGTTACTCCTGGAGAACAGTAAGTTACTAGCTCACTAGATTCTTTTCTGGGTCCTGTTTTACCCTTGAAGACCAGCAACTAGATTATACTACACACATCCTAAAGAGTGACAAGATAAACAATACTCTGAAAGTCTCTCGTCCTATTTCTTCCTTCCATGCCCAAACTGCTGTACAAGGTGCATGCTCATGCATGTGAGACTACGCATGCGCACCCAAAAGTACGCACGTCTGTAGGAGGGCGTGCACGTGCGTGCGTGCGTATTTCTTGTGCGCATGTACGTATTTCTGTGGCGGGAATGCTGCCATTGCTGCCATTTACAGAACCTTAAGCACACAGCCACAGAAGGAGTTGGGCGTGACAGAAGGGACGATGCCCCTAGTGACAGTGACAAGAGCTTCACATTCGAGGACTTCTTCAGATATTTCAGGACGTTGAATGTGCACAGCATACAATGTTGGAAGTTGATCGAGACCTGGAAGGTTGTAACATTGCGGCCAGGCACAGAAAAGATTCAGGTGGGTGAGTACTGTTTAACATCTTTTCCTAAGAGTTTTACTGGAAAACGTTTCTCATGCTTCTAAATCACAATCTGTCTAAATAAATATTCATTTTTACTTTTATTGTCTCCCCTCCTCCCCCTGCTTTTTTAAAGTACTGGGATTTGAACTGAGGGCCTTGCCCTTGCTTGGCCAGTTACTTGCTTTACCATTTGAACCATACCCAGCTCTTTTCCTTTTCTCTTAAATGTTTTGAACTACCATGCGCTCAACTTGTTGATTGACATGAAAGTCTCACTAATTTTTTTGTCTGGACTGGCTTCCAGTTGTGATCCTGGATCTCTGCTCCCTAACTGCGATTACAAGTATGAATCACTGTACCAAGTTAACTAATTTTACTTGCTTCTTTTAATCCCTGTACATTTATAACTGTAAGTAAGAGGGTTTTTTTTTTTAATGTTTTGGTAAACTTTTTAGGCTCTCTTTTTTTCTCTCTCTCTTTTGAGGTAGGTATTGTATGTGTATGTAGCAGGGTATCACTATATAGCCCGGGCTAACCTTAAACTGGTAGTCTTCCTGCCTCAACCTCTCAGGGCTGAAATTTCAGGCATGGGCCACTATTGACTATAGATTACTTTACACAGTTTTGGTTTGCATAGACATTTTTTTGTGTGGTTAGGCATTGTCCTGCAGAGTGAGGGCTTCTTGGTTATTGGTGAAACAAGAAGGAATCTAAAATAATAAAATGGGATTCATGTTTTAGCAATATAAAGTGTGTGGTATACTTACCTGAAATTTGAAACATGATGAAAGCTACTGTAATATTACAGACATGTCTGCCAATGCAAAGCAGTCACTCACATAAGGTCTGTAACACATTTGAGACAGAGATGATCTAAATACTCATTAGCCTGGAGAAGGGTATGAGTTCCCACAAAATGTCCCAGCCAGAAGTACAACAGCTGATACCAGATTAGTTAAACATGTTTTCTTTTTTTCTGTGGTTCCTGGGTTTGAACTTAGGCCCTGAGTGCCATCCCTGAGCTTCTTCTGCTCAAGGCTAGTACTCTACCATTTGATCCACAGCTCTACTTGTGGCTTTTTGGGTAGTTAATTGGAGATAAGAATTTTAAGGACTTTCCTGTCTGAGCTGGATTTGAATCATGATCCTCAGACAGATCTTAGTCTCCTAAGTAGTTAGGATTACAGGCATGAGCCACTAGTGCCCAGCCTCATTTTCTTGAGACTTGCACTGAAGAGAAGACCATCAGGTACAGGCACCTCAGGACTCTAACTCCTCTTCTGGGCATTTCCCAAGCTCTTGTCTTCTACCAGCATACTGGTTCTACTTTAGATGGCAGCAAATCCTGAAGCTGTGGCAGGCATCAAATTGGATAGGGAGTGGCTTTGTCAGTCTCCTCAAGAGTAAGAAGCAGCCCCTTCACTTGTATGGTGCTAACTAGAATTGCATCAGGAAAACCTGCAGCATTCATGGTCCAGGGAGGAAAATGAATGTTACTGTATATTCTGGATATAAAGGGTTTAAATAGTCCTGGATGAATATAGTAATTCAGGGAGAGTAGAAGTTTCAGAGGAGAGTTCAAAACCACTCTCCTTCATCAGAGGAGCTTGATCTAAAAGATTATGGCCCAAAACATCTAGGTGTTCACCTATCTGTATCCATGGAGAAAGAAATACTACCTTTCTCTTTCCAAATCCTGTCTTAGGTCCTCTCATGAGTAATAATCTGAAACAGGACAGGGGCTATGATTCTGAAAAGCTTGGAAGGGAAACTTCTGGAAGGATATTCTAGACTCTGAAGGAAGATTGGTGATACTATGCTGGAAGCAGGCAATCCATCATGTCACTCCTCCCAGCACTAACAAGGAGAACAGGCCACTGGAATCAGCTTGAAGCTTTGATCCTGCAGTAGCCTGTGGTCACTTCCTGGGTCACATAGGGGAAGGTTTCATCATTTACTGTCTTCCCAAATCAAGTTTCACCTAGCAAAGAAAATGAAGCAAAGGCTGTTGAAGGTGGGTGGTGACTGGTGGCTCATCCTAGCTATTCAGGAGGTTGAGGTCTAAGGATCGTGGCTCAAAGCCAGCCCAGGCAGGAAAGTCTGTGATACTCATCTCCAATTAATCACAAGAAAAACCCCGAAGTGGAGCTGTGGTTTAAGTGGTAGAATGAAAGCCTTGAGCAAAAGAAGGTCAGGGACAGTGCCCAGGCCTTTAGTTCAATCCCCAGTCAGAACTGGTCACACACACACACACACACACACACACACACACACACACCCCCACATATAGACACACAAAGTTGTTGGTTGGTTAGACAATCAGTACTGCCTCCTACATGCTCAGTGTATCACACCATAATATTTCCTTTGCAAATGAATGTATGTTACCACAGTACCTAGCCATGTATTTTAAATAAATATTCTGTATAACATTTGGTATGCATACCTATTATAACCAGCAAGGTACAATTTCCTGCAGAGCAGCTCAAAGTTCAGGCTAAATTGTGAAATTACAGTTAGCTGATTGATAATGTATAGTGTAACTGTATGCTGTAAATAAAGCACCTTCAGTCAGTGCATCCAATAGCTCTTCTCCAGATAACAAGACAGATTTGTTGGTCTGCCACTTCTATATTGGACTTACTGGAATCCTAGCATGCCCTAGAATTATTTGCATGACGAGAGTTTACAATCTTGGCCATTCTATCTCTCAGCTACTGATCTTCCTAATTTCCATCTGACAATCACAGAACACGCCAGCCAGTTAATTCCATTCTGGTTTCTTGACAAACTGCAGGGCCAGTTTTCCCAAGCAAGAAAAGGAAAACTGATGACTGGGACACCATTTAGAGGAAGGGAACTATTGAAATGTCTGATTTTTGCATGGGTCATCTTTTTTTATTTTATTGGCCAAATTTAAGGTGTTTTATTTATTTATTTTTGTTGTTGTTGTTGTTGTTGTTGTTTTACCTGTACTGGAGGCTTGAACTTGGGCCTGGGTGCTATCCCTGAGCTCCTTTTGCTCTATGTCAGCACTCTACAACTTGAGCCACAGTGTCACTTCTGCCTTTTTCTATGATTAAAGAGTCTCATGAATTTTCCTGCCCAGGGTAGCTTGGAACCATGAGCTTTAGATCTCAGCTTCCTGTGTAGCTAGGATACAGGCATGAGCCACTGGTGCCCAGCAAACTTAACTTTTAATTATCCTCCTCCTCCTCCTCCTCCTCCTCCTCCTCCTCCTCCTCCTCCTCCTCCTCCTCCTCTTCCTCCTCCTCCTCCTCTTCCTCCTCCTTCTTGTGTCTGGTTTTTATAAGAAACACTTGAGCTGAGTATAGTGGCATACGCCTGTAATCTCAACATGAGGGAGAAGGAGGTAGGAATTCAAGGCCAACCTGGGCTATCAAATGAGTCCCAGGGCAGCCTAGTACAGAGCTTCTTGATGGTTCTCTGGCAAGTGAGGTTTGTACAGGTGTCAGGGAGTGGCTTCTGTTCTAGAAGAGCCTACTGTTCAGCATTTCCTCCCACATGCCTCCTTGAATATGTGAGTGATATGTATATTTATAACTTTGCAGCACAAAAGTGAACTTTATTAGGAGGCATAACTGTCATCCTTCAAGCAACTGTGCTCTGTAGAGCAGCCAGAGGTCCAGACAAGAAGACTGTGTATTTTCAGTCATGGCCCAAGCACAGGTAGGGGATCAATGATACTTGATCTGGGGTGGAGAAAGGAGAAGGAAAGACCAGAGTTGACTGTGCCTGTAGGGGCTCAGAGAATCTGGTAAAGACGTTACTGTGCTTCTTGTAGGGGCCTGTGAAGTTTTCCAGGGCAATAGCTGTATTCTGTGTCCATTCATCCTAGCTGCCCTCAATAAATATTTGTCAAATGAAGAAGTGAATTTCAGCCTGAGCAAAAAGTTAGGAAAAGACACCATCTCAGGAAGTTGGGTATGGTGACATGAACCTGTGATCCCAGCTATATGGGAGGTATAGGTAGGATTGATCACAGGGAAAGAAAAAAAAAAGATCTATCTGAAAACTAAGGCAAAAAAGGTGTGTGTGTGTGTGTGTGTGTGTGTGTGTGTGTGTGTGTGTGTGTGTAAAGTGCCTATCTAGCAAGTGTTAAGCCTGAATTCAAGCCCTAGGACAAAATAAATGAAAATCTGTAGGCTTGAGCCCAAGATTCTAAGTTAACCTGGATGTGCTCTGCCTGGGGAGGTTAGGATCCCTGAAAGAAATCCTTCAGTACAAAGCAGAGACATTATCCCTGTGGCAACTAGTTAGAAGTGGAATATTTCTGCGGAGAAGAACAGGAACGTGTTTTTGTGCTCATCTGGAGTTTGAGCAGGGGCGGGTGTGTCACATGTCTGGGAACACAGAACCCTTCAAACAACTGCGATAAGCATGAGACGTTTCTTGCCCTGTGCTGACTAGTGATACCCACCCCTAGCCTCCAGGCTCTGAGGACCCTTAAGCTTCCAGTTTGTGCCTCATTTCATGGCAGAGATGAGGCCCGACCCCAAACCCAGCCCCACCTTGAGTGATCTTGTACCCTTCTTGGGAAGGGTGGGAAGAGGAGGTAACTGTTGTTTTGGTTGGTAGACATCTTGCAGGGGAGGTGGAGGAGGGGAGCTGAGAGAGGTGTGCAGAGACTGAGCTGGGAGGGAGAAGAAGAACTGTGACTCAGGGGAAATTCGAAGTGGCTCCAAGGCACAGCAAGTGTGTTGGTGGGAGGTGAGAAAGACAAACAGAGGACTGAACACTGAGCCAGGAGCCTGCCTCGTGGATAAGCAGACCTGACTAAAAATAAAGTGTTTAGTGAAGCTTTTCTAAAGCTGTGGATGGGCAAAACAAGTGCTTTCCTTGAGCTTTTCCAAAAGGCCAAGGGGAAAAAAAGACAGGAACACCTGTTTGGCAGTGGTGCCTTTACATAAATATACAGTGGTGAATTCTGCTCTCCCAGAGGTAATGGACAGATGGCCTTGACATTTTTGCAGCTTATGGTGACCCAGGATTCAGTAGCATAATTGAAATTTCCTTCTTAGCCACCACCCTCCACACTGTTGGGCATGAAGCCTGAGACCCAGGCATCAGAGTCTCTTTTATATCTGGCCCAGACAGGGGTTCTAAGACCTGGCCTTGCTGATAGCAGTTCTCTTGTGTTGAACCCTTTCAGCTCCCACACATTCAGATTTGTTTTGGATAAATATAATTACTACAAGCCTCACCTTTAAGTGGAATTGCGAAAACAAATTTATTATGATTATTCTGGGGGATTTAAAAATGACTTTGATTTGGGAATATTTTCTAAAAACTTACGATCTGCTGGTATGCTTAGGGAAAACAGCTCAAGAAGCTCATTAAGACAGTCTGTACCTACTTTCAGTCTCATATCTTAAAATATACTGCATACAGTCCTACCATGATGTAGCACTACAGTATTGGCATGTCCCATGTGGCATCATTAAAGTACTGTGAACCCAGTAATAAGCTTTTTTTGAGACTTGTATCATTCATTATAAACCTATAGAGAGAAAGAAAGAAGGAAGGAAGGAAGGAAAGAAAGAAAAACCCTATGCATTGTGGCAAACTACAGAAAACCATACCTGACTCGGTAGTGAATACTTGCCTCTTCCTGCAGACCTTTATGAATTGCATTGTAAGGTAAAATCCAATGAGGAATGGAATTCCTGCACAGGGCTCAAAACTGAGACAGTGTAGTAGGCAGGGATGCCATTGAAGCTCTTTAGTCCTGATGTCTCAAGGAAGGAGGAAGTCCCAAAGTGTTTAAGCTACATAGATGATATTGGGGGTGGGATGGGAAACCTGTACCCTGGAGAGGTCCTGTTCCAACCCAGAATAACAAGGAAGGTTCATAACCATAACTTGGGGTCATTACCACATGGCTTTTTTTCTTAGGCAGGGCAGTGTGTGGTATATTTTAGAAAGCTTTACATCAAGGGATGGATACAGGCATGCGGATTGGATGGAGTGAGTTATGATAGCCTATAATCTCAGCACAGGGAAGCTTAAGGTAGTAGACTCTGACTTGAAAAACTACTACTACCATCAATAATAATACATAAAATTAAAAATAGTCAGTTTAAGTTACCTAGAAAATCAGTTATGCAGAAATCTTCAATTCCATTTACTAGGATGAAGAATTCAAAATGAAGAGGAGCACCAGCATGGTAGCTCACATTTATAATCTCAGCCATTTGGGAGGCAAAGATCATAAAGATTGTGGTTTGAGATCAGTTTGGGCAAAATGTTAACAAGACCCCTATCTCAACAAACAAGTCAGGTGTGATGGCACGTGCAAGTTATCGTAGCTATGTCCGAGACATAGGAAGGAGAGGATATTAAACTTTTAATTTTATGTCATTGCCTAGTTGTGCAATCTAAGAGCTCAGTTTTCTTATTTTTAAGCTGGAAAGGCCTAGATTTATCTATTAGGTCATCTGGTTTTTAGATATGGCTCTTCAAATTTAAATTTATTTAAATAATATTAAAACATGAGTCCTTGAGGCAGGAGTGTAGCCTAGTGGTAGAGTGCTCACGTAGCATGCACAAAGCCCTGGGTTCGATTCCTTGGTATTACATACTCAGAAAAAGCAAGAAGTGGTGTGGCTCAAGTGGCAGAGCGCTAGCCTTGAGCAAAAAGTGTTCAAAGACAGTGCCCAAGCCCTGAGTTGAAGTCCCAGGACTGGCAAAACAAAAACAAAAACAGATCCTTAGTGCAGGTAATTCACTGAGAGATCCTCTGGGAAGGAAGCTGTGTGGCAGTGAAAGGTACCAGCTGAATACATAGGATGGGGTGGGGAGCTGAGCAAGAATGTGGCCCCCAGGAAAATTCTAGCCTTGGCTAGCTCCGTGGAGATTCTAGAACACAGACTGTACTAGAGAGTTGTCTTGTTTTGAGGAAAGGGGACTGCACTGAGCTTTGTAGGCTGCTATCTGTCACTCATTGGCTGCCAGGGGTAAAAGTGGGCAAGACACATCCCAAGCTTTTCTAACTGCTCATCCAAGAGCCGAGACCCAGCAGAAGCTTTTGGCTCTGGCATTCTCACCAGCTGAGATGGGTGTATCCACTCATGAGGAGACTGGCACAGGCTACTTAAGTTTAGAAGAACAAGAAATACTTTATCATCTGCTGGCAATCTGAAGCCTCAGAGCACAATCATAGTGAGCAGGGCTGGACCCTCTGGTGCCAGAGAGGATCTGGAAATTTACATAGGTCCAGAATTCCCCCAACCCTTCCTTCTTAAGTTGACATGAAATCTCAGCCTTTAGTGTCACACTTTTGGAATGTCAAAGAGAAGAAGAAAGAAAAGCAGAGTGTCCCCCAAAGGCAGATACTATGTCCTTTCCCCCCAAAGGCCCAAAAGAATATTTAGCTGAGTGTCTGCTGAGCCAGGCACTGTGTGAGGCTGTGATGAAGGCAAATCCCAGGAGCAGTTCCAAGGCCATTTGGGGCAATGGCAGTGTGACTAAAATAAATGCTGCTGTGGGATCTTAAATGTCCAGAAGTAGGGACAGGCCAAGAGAGGTGGGACACTTATGTCATTGAGAGTGCTAAGGAGTACAATAGGCCACCCTTGAGCCTGCCAGGGTCTCCCAGGAAGGAGGTGCCATCAGAAGTTTGTGGCACTGGCCAACTGGCAGAGTCTAAGAAAGTAAGTTAAGGTCAGCATTCAGAAGCTTGAGCCAAAGAGTAGAGTACAGGCAGAATGAGCCATGCCAGATGCTGGGTAAGAAGATTGGTAGTAACTTGTTTGGCTCTTGATGATTGCCAGGTAGTATAAATACATTAAATCTTTACCAGTTTTTATCAGAAAGGATCAGAGGATCGGAAAGATTAAAATATTGTTAGTCAAACTTTACTGAGTACACATACAAGCTGGGATCATATTTAAATGCATATTCAGGTACAGTGGGGCAGGGTATGGGAGTGTGGACCCAAGATGGTATGTTTCCTTTGGGTTCCAGGTGATCCTGACACTACTGGTACACAGATTAGGCTAGGAGTAGCTAGAGGTTACAACCTGGGCCAGAGGTCAATGCTTGTACTGGGAAGGAAAATGTAGGAAGGAAGGCAATGTAGTTTGAGAGGTTAGTCTTCCTAATGAAGTCATGGACATGAATCCTAGAATGTGAATGTCTAGCCTCGTGCACTGAAGAAAGAGGTATGCAGCTGTGAGCAGCTAGATTCTCATAACTAGGATAAAGTTCTGAGGAATTTTTCTGGGGATGACCAGATTCATTATTGCATCTGCTCCAGTGTGTGTGTGTGTGTGTGTGTGTGTGTGTGTGTGTGTGTGTGTGTGTGTGTGTGTGTGTTGTGTCGTGTCCATGTCTGTGTCTGTGTCTATGTCTGTGTGTTGGTGTGGCCATACTGGGGTTTGATCTCGGGGCCAGGGTCCTGTCCCTTAACTTTATTGCTCAAGGCTGGTGTTGTCCACTTGAGCCACAGCCCCACTTCCAGGTTTTTGGTAGTTAATTGAAGATAAATCTCATAGACTTTCCTAACAAGGCTGGCTTTTAACTGTGATCCTTAATTAGATCTTAATCCTTGGAGTAGCTAGGATTACAGGTGTGAGCCACTGGCACATTTTTCCTCTTAAGTGATCTGCTCTTTGTCTAAGAACTTCTTATGTCCTTATTATTTAATTTCTTCCTTCCTTATTATGGGTAAGAAAAAAATTTCCCCTTTTATTCAATATGTATTGGTCCTTAGACTTGTTAAGCTAGCGCATAGGGGCTAGTTTTAAAAAATTATTATAAGTATTATAAAATTTTAAAGACTATGCATTTTTACAGTTTCTAGAGCACTGTCATTGACATTTTTCAGTTTCATTTCCATACTAGCTAAGACAGAATAATTATCTCCATTGATAGAAGAGGAAATTCAGTGACAGAAATGTGAAGTAAATTGCCCAAAGTCTTGTAGTCTTATGAGTGGGGAAATAAAAGCTTTTGAATATTTTTTGGCCTGGATACTGTGTTATAGGTGATGGATGATTAGTTTTTACCCCATTTCTAAACCCTTTTACGAATGATAGCACTGAGACCTAGAGTGATTACTTACTGATTCTGAGTCTCAGGGCTCATAATGGGTAAAGCTGGGGTCTGACTGAGGTGTTCTGGTTCTGGCACTGAGAGGGCTGGAAAGGGTGAGTTGTAATGTTTGGGGCCATTGCAAAAGCAAATGCATTTGTGAACATTTTTCTATCCCTGTACTGGAATGATGATGATGCCCTTGCTAGCCACTGTAAGGATCTTAAAATTCTTGGGACAATCATTCTCATGTAGAAGGAAGAGGCTATCAAGGGATGCAGGATAAATCAGGATGCTTAAAATCATCTTTAGAGTTGGGTGCTGGTGGCTTACGCCTGTAATCCTTGCAACTCTGGAGGCTGAGATCTGAGGATCACAGTTCAAAGTGAGCCCAGGCAGGAATGTCTGTGAGACTTTATCTTCAGTTTTCCACCAGAAAATCAGAAGTGGAACGTGGCTTAAGTGGTAGAGCGCTAGCCTTGAGCAAAAAGGCTCAGGGACAGTGCCCAGACCCTGGATTCAAGCCCTATGACAAAGCCCTCCTCCCCACTCCCGCGCCCAAAAATAATCATCGTTTGCACATAGCCAGCAATACAACTGATCACTTAAACTTGATGCCAGGGCAGCCCCAAACAATCTATCCCAGTCTATCATTTATGAGATCTTCCTGTCTACCCTTGTTCCACCTCTCCAAGTGACATGCATCACTTTGGTGTTTGGTTTACAATCCCTCATGAAATGAACTTTTCCCTAGATGGTACAAGTGAGGAGGCTGTTCAGAATGCACTGCTTGTAAAAATTGGATCTAGGTAAGGGAGTACAAAGGATGTCGAGAGCAAGGGGAGACCGGGTGTGGCTGGAGCTGATGTGAGCTGGAGGCACTGAGATGCTCTGTTTGTGAAAGGATGCACCTGGGGCCAGAGCTGTGGAAAGACCAGAGAAAAGGAGAAAATATCCTGAACTCTCTCTCCTTTTACCTTGTAGTCCCCTGTCAGTGTCTCTCATTGCTAAATCTAGTCAAAGGCCAGCTGGCACCAGAGCTGGATGATAGCGTGCCTTTGAGTGAGCCTCCCTGAACACAGAACAGGGCAGAGAAGTGGAGAGTGTGCATAGAGGAGGACAGGGAGCCACCAGCCCTCTTCCCCCACGCCCCACTAGTTCTACACAGATCTAGCTTTCCAACCCATTTCTATTCCATATATTGGGCTCTTGTTCTCAGGCCTGTCTAGATATTTCGTTTGCTTGGCTTTAAGCTTTCTGACCTTAAGTTCTTTCCCCCTGTAAGGCTTTTTCCCTGCAATGAGGAAAAAGGAAATCAGTTCAACAAGAGAGCCTTGATGTTTGTGCGCACCAGTTTTGCTGGTTGTTGAAGCCAATTTTCAGGATTTGCACTGCTTGAGTGAGGGAGGACCAGAAGTTCAGGCTGTGAGAGGCAATGGTGAATAAGTTAGAGACAGTTTCACAGGACCTGGGTCATTAGAGCCACCAGAAACTTCTCAAGTCCAAGGGCCACACCTGGGGCATCTAAGTATTACAGAAGATTCTATCCACAGAAAGCCTTTCATACTGTGAGAGCAGAGCCTGGTGGCTGGGATCCCCCAGTTATTGGCTGGGGGACCTCAGGAAAACTGTTTAACCTCTCAGAGCCTCCTTTTCCTATGTGTAGGTAGTACCTACCTCACAGAATTGTGGTTAGGACCAAGTGAGTCCATCCACAAGGTAGATATTGGCACTCTGAAATCATTTACAAACAAATTTTTGAAACCTGACAGGGCTACTATCTACCAAATGAGGGTTTTTACTAAAAATCACCAGTGGTATGCATATTGATTGGGGTTAGGGTAGTGATTCCATCTGCAGGTATATTTGCATTCAGCTTCACCTTGAATCAGGCTGCTTGTGGTGAAACTAGGTATCATTAAGGTGATGATTGTCAACTGCTCTATCTCTTCCTCTGGTGAGGAAGAACCTCACCCATAAAGTCCTCACAGAAGTCACATTGTTTTCAAAAGAGAATCCAGACTTACTTGATGGTGAACTAAATATTTGAGATACTTAAAACATTCAGCTTAGCTGGGTGCTGGTGACTCACACCTGTAATCCCAGCTACTCAGGAGGCTGAGATCTCAGAATCTCAGTTCAAAGCTAGTCAGGGCAGAACGAAGCACAGAACTCTGTGAGACTCTTATCTCCAACTAACCAATCAAAAAACTGGAAGTGGCACTGTGGCTCAAAGTGCTAGAGCACTATACTTAAGTAAAAGAGCTCAGAGATAGTGCCCAGGCCCTGAATTCCAGTCCCATGACTGACCCCCCCCCAAAAAAAAAATCACCTTAGGAAAATTTCCAGGCTGACTCTGTTGAGGGGCAGGTAACATTTAGAAGTGGGGAGGGGAGCTCCAGTGCTGGCACATACACATTGATCTGCATACCTGTGCGCACAGTTCACAGAATAGGAAAAAAGTAAAATAAATAAATAAAAAATGACCTCTGGGGTAAAAAAGACCTCTGGTTGCATGGAATGGCTACTTCTCCCAGATACAAGCACAGCTCATGCTCCACGTCATCCTCTGTTATCCTTGCTGAGGAGTCCGGGCAGCTTCCATCAGCATGGAGAATCTTCAACATCCTCTGTTTCTTGTTTAAGACTCACAGCATAGGAAGGATCAATGGGTCCTTTGTCCTGTGTGTGCTTTACCTTGAACAGGACCTGGAATATTGGCATATATCCATACAGGGTTAATTCCTCTGTCCCCCAGATCCTCACCAGGTGCTCAGTACTATGCTGACTTTCTACAAAGGTAGAGTTGGGATTTGATTCCTTTTCTCAAGAAATTTCCAATCTTGTAGGATGGCTTGATTAATACGAACAAAACATGACTGTCTTTAGGTCAGGACTTTGTAGCTTACAAAATAGTTCATGTATACAGTTTCTTTTGATCTTTAGAACAGTCTCTGAAGGCTGCACATGGTGACTATGACAAAACAAATCCCAAACTTACATCTATGGAAACAGCATGTATATGCTAGAAGGAAATCTTTCTGACTTAGGATCATTCATTGGGTTGGTTAAGATGTGGGTGTTACCAGGAAGAGATTGTGATCACATCCAAGATTGCTAAATCCAAGATGCTAAATTCATATATATATATATATATATATATGTATGAGACATAATCTGAAGGGCAGACTATATTTATAAGCATGCTCATTCAAATAGCCCCATTTAATAGACTAGCTAACTTAGCAGTATTGTTTTCCATTTAACCTACATAGGTTGATATGCCCAGCTCATTGAAGTTTCTGGCAGGTGGTTGAGTCTCTCCGTGCCCAGCACTCTGCTTCTATCTTCTATATGGTCTGTTATCTGTCTTCCTCCAGTGAGTTTGCTTTGCACTCAGACCTACTTATGCCGCTTGTACTATTTTGTTATTATACGATAAAAGTACATTTACCAATAAAATAATGAGTGCACGAGTTTTCTGGTGATAAATCTGGAGGAGGGGTTCTTAATGAGTTTGGTGTTGTAACCCCAGAAGTAAAATGACTTTGTCCAGAATAGGTCAGCATGGTTATTTACATATCCTGGAATCTCTCCAGGTCAGTCTTGCATCTCCATTTGTCCATCCATCTATTCATTCTTCATCTTTCTTCTGGCATCTGTTGAGTTTGTCTAAAGATAAGAACAGGGCTTGGAGCATGGCCTATTGGTAGAGTGCTTGCCTAGTATTCATGAAGCCCTGGGTTCTATTCCTCAGTACCATATACACAGAAAAAGCTGGAAGTGGTACTATGGCTCTATGTCTTATAAAAGAAGAGCAGCTTTCAGACATGGGATTTTCAGAATGGGTATTGTAAACTCTTGATGGAAATCTGAAAAGTCATGTACTTCTCACAATTTTTATTTGTGATCTAAAATGTATGCCTAAAGAATGCAGTTTCCTGTTTATTACATATAGTGTTATTTTCAAACAGGCTTCTGAAATATTTTTTAAAGTGATTTCAATGGATCTGTCTTATAATTTGATATGTATTCATCTTTAAAAATTTTTTTGAGAACAAGCTCTTCTTGAAACATTGACATTTGAAATGGGAATTTTAGATAATTTTTTTTAATCCAGTGGAACCTGGGTTCCATGTGACTTGGTAGATACCATCATCCTTTTTAGAAACAGAAAAAAGCCTCTTAAATTTCCCATTATTCTTTCATCTGAGATCTGTATACTCCTTATCTTACAGAACCTTATTCTTTCTGTAAGTTTTGATGTAAACTTTTTTGTATGCCATAGTTCTCTCTAACCAAATAAAACATACAAATTCAGTCATGTGGTCAAGGTGTTAGAACCTGTCTTCTGGATTAATTCATTACAGTGATTATTGGTATACATTAGGTCAAAACCACATAAATGTGTGTGTGGTGACTTACTGGAAGATGGTCTCATAGTGAGTAGGACTTTTCTTCTTTAAAAAAATAATTCTTGTTGCTTACTTATTCCTAGAATCAAATAGTATTTAGTTACAATGTTCTCCTTTCTGTTTTAATAGATGTGAGTGCTGAGAAATTCTGTTCATATTTAAGCAATGGGACTGTTTATTGTCAAAATATCATTGAGTTCTTTGAATTCCTTTTTAGTTGAAAAGTGAGAAGAATTTTGTAATTTTTTTCCTCAAAAATTTTTGAAATAGCCAGTAGAAGATAATTTATATCTTTTGCGGCTTTGTTAACAGCAATGAATCAATACTATCTGACTTGTGAAAATAGTATAAACAAATGATTAGAGTTAGTCACTTTCTCAACAATAATATCAATTAATATCAATATTTTAAATCATGACTGAGAATCCCCAGAGAGCTCCACCTGGTTTTTCTTCCTCCCTTCCGGAGTCTGTCTGTCTGTCTGTCTGTCTGTCTCTGTCTCTGTCTCTGTCTCTCTGTCTCTGTCTCTCTGTCTCTCTCTCTCTCTCTCTCTGCCTGTCACTCTGTGTGTGTGTGTGTGTGTGTGTGTGTGTGTGTGTGTGTGTGTGTGTGTGTGTGTGTGTCTCTCTCTCTCTTTCTTTCTTCTTTCATTGTGGAGCTTGAACTCAGCCTGGGCTTTGTTCTTGAGCTCTTTTGCTCAAGGCTAGCACTATACCACTTTGAGCCATAGCTCCATTTCTGGTTTTTGAGTGGTTAATTGGAGATAAGAGTATCACAGGGACTTTTCTGCCCAAGATGGCTTCAAAGAGTTGTCTTCAGATCTCAGCTTCCTGAGTAGGTAGGATTATAGTGGTAAACCATTGGTGCCTGACTTCTACCTGGCTTTGTTGTTGTTTGTGCCTCTACTGGGGCTTGAATTAAGGACTTCTTGATCTTGTTTTTTGCTTTACTACTTGAACCATACCTCCACCTCCAACTTTTTGCTAGTTACTTGGAAATCAGTGTCTTGGGGTTTTGTCTATCCAGGCTATAGCTTCAAACCATGGTTCTCAGATCTCAGCTTTCTGAGCAGCTAGGATTACAGATGTGTGCTATTGGTGTTTGGCATCCCTTGAGTGTTTTGTACCCAGGGACAAACCACCCTTGTGAGATTTGGGATGGAAGAGAGTTGGGCCTTTCTTCTGTAAAGTGGAGAGAGACCCACTATAATAGGAAATCTACAACTTTGACCTTACTCTGTCTTAGTTGATTTAGGAACGTGTACAAATGGGCTTGGAAATCTGAAAATGTTCTCACAAAATTAGTATTCCACGTGGAAAAATCTCTAGATCTGGTCTGTGATTTAATCAATGATCTGTAGACCGGCAACACTCATGGACCTAGGAGCTATGAGAAATGCAGAATCTCAGTTCCAGGGGCAGGGAGTTTGGCCTAGTGGTAGAGTGATTATTTAGCATGCACAAAGACCTGAGTTTGATTTCTCAGTACCACATATATAGAAAAAAGTTGGAAGTGGTGCTGTGGGTCACGTGATAGAGCTCAAGCCTTGAGAAAGCCAAGGACAGTGCTCAGGCCCTGAGTTCAAGGCCCAGGACTGGCAGAACCTTAGCTCCAGCCCAGACCTACCATAGCAAGATCGAACTAGAAAAGCATCCCAAAGTTTGAGAAACACTGAGCCACATCATTTCCTTAAATCTTGTGGCATTGGTTGGTAGAATAGTCATTTAAATAACTTTTGAATACCTATTCTCCTACTTCTGGCTTTAGTTTGCCAAGAGGTCACTTTCCTGAAGCCTGTGAGGCCTCCCAAGCTGGGCTGTGTGACTCTACAGATATGAAGAATACTTATGAAGAACTAGATGGTCCCTAGGGAGCCCTCAGTAAGTGGTAGCTGATAGCTATCACTTCCCTGGCACCAGTGGTCAGATTTGGGTCAGAGATCCTTTTTCCTGCCTGAGTGTCACTCGAGCCTGTGGTTTTCGAATTACTGGATGTTAAGGTTGGCAAGACTTGGCAGTGTCATGGAGAAGTCTCCTCCCATCATCCCTATGAACCTTGTGACCTTGTCATTAGAAGAACTATAAATAGAATGGCTTTTTGCAGGGACACTAAAAGCCTATTCAAACAGAGGGTCAAAGCTGCTCATTCCAGTGAGAAGAAAATGGCTAATTGTCTTTCTTAAATGCTTTTGCCTTTCCCTGTATTTTTGTTGTGTTCACAGTTGTACTATCCAAACTTGGCCCAGCTCTTGCTAGCCCTCTGGATCCTGCATTTACTGTCCCTGTGTGTAGGATCTGCAAACAAGGATTTCTAGAGCCAAAGCTTCCCCTTGGGTACAGATGCCCAAGTGTCAGTGTATTTGGAATCAGATGAGCAGATTGTGCCAGGAAGCTTTGCCCTGACATTCTCTATCCATTGCCTTTATGCCAGGAAAGCAGAGGTATCTGGATACAGCTAGGGCAACTCAGAGTTCAAACCTCACCTAGGCACCTGAACACTGTGGATTCTTGTGTCTCCAGCTTTACAATGGAATCATCTCAAATGGTTTGGGGTAAGACTTAGTTTACAAGTAGATAAGTAGATGCACTAGAAACTATTTCCTTCTTCCAAAATGAATGGACAGTGTTTCTTAAGTTTTTGCTCCATGCTAGGTACCAGCAGCTCATATCTATAAAGCCAGCAAGAGCAACTGAGTCTATGAGAGTCTTCTCTAATTAATCACCAAAAAAGCTGGAAGTTGAGGTGTGGCTCAAGTGATAGAGTGCTAGGCACAGTGCTCAGGCCCTGAGTCAAGTCCCAGGACTCACTCATACTCTCTCTGTCTCTGTCTCTCTCTGTCTCTGTCTCTCTCTGTCTCTGTCTCTCTCTGTCTCTCTGTCTCTCTCTCTCTCTCTCTCTCTCTGTCTGTCTCTCTGTCTCTGTCTCTCTTTCTCTCTCTCTCTCTCTCTCTCTCTCTCTCTCTCTCTCTCTCTCTCTCTCTCACACACACACACACACACACACACACACACACCTTAAAATCATGGGATATTAGGCTAGGGAAAATTCTTGAAAAATCAATCATCTCATTTGTTTTTGACACAACTAGAGGGAAAAGGAATCTTCCAAATTTCAGAATTCACAATAGCACCTACATGCTAATGGTAATTGGTGATAATGGTAGCTGAGAGGGACATTTCTATACAACTGATCAGCCTTAAAAAAAACCTGTCAGTTATAGTACCAAGAAGAAAGACCATGAACAGATAAGGAGAGATAATATTGTAGTGCAGAGAGGCATGACACTGAGTCACTGAATATCTTCATTTGCTGCTTTGAACAGTATTTTGAGTAGTGACAATGAAGTGTTAGGAGCACTGGTTTTCAAGTGTGGCTCCCTACCAGCTGTATCAGAAAGCCTGGGAACTTGTTAGAGATGCAAATTCTCCAGCTCCAGTCTAGACCTGTTGAATCTGAGCCCTTGAATCTTCAAACCCTTGGAGGTTTTCAGCAAACCTTATTGGGGAAGATTAGTTCACACTAGAACAGCTTACAACTATCTCTTCCAGTACAAGGCAAGAGGAAATCACAAATGTTTTAGCCTTTTTAAAAAACCTGTCCTAGGGCTTGAACTCAGGGGCTTTTGCTAAAGGTTAGCGCTCTACCACTAGAACCTCACAGCTCAAGTGAGATAAGAGTCCCAGGGACTTTCCTATTTGGGTTGGCTTTGAACTTTAATCCTCAGATCCCAGCCTCCTGGGTAGTTAGAATTACAGGTGTGGGCCATGTGTGCCTGGCCTGCCTTAGTCTTTTACATTCCTTACCTCCCTGACATATACATATTGTGAAAGTTCCCAGGTATTTTTGTGTGCCTGCTGGTACAGAGACATATGAACACGGTCACCAGGTGTGGCTTCCTCAACTGCCTGAAGTGGTGATTGCTTATTATGAAGAAGAGATATGAGAGAAAGATGACACATTAAACAAATTAATCTTCTCTAACTCGCAGTCATTTAAAAAAAAACCTTTCGGTACAGCTATAATGCATTTATACATCTATTACAAAGGACACATATCCCGAGGTTAATTCCACACCTTTATGGTCCCATCTCTACAAGCAGTCACAATGCAGAACTGGGTTGTCCCTGGGTTCTCAGAGCCCCTTACTTTGTCTTATCTTCTGCTCATTTTGAATTCCCTGTTTGGAAAATGTCAAGTGTCATATTCAACCTTTTACTTGTACACTTTGTTGTTTTTGTTTTAGTCTATGCTTCAGTGTCCCAGAGTTTAAGTTCCAGTACTTGGGCTTGAACCTAGGGGACTTGATGGTTAATTGGATTGTATTTAGTTATCCAGATTGGTCTGCTCCTGCTGGATTTGATAATCTTCAGGTCTCAGCCTCCTGAATAGCTAGGATTAAGGTATGAGCCACTAATACTCAGCTTTGGTTCCGCAGATCCAGCCCCTCATGGTCAGAATGTCTGTCTAGTTCTCCTTCTGTGAGGTAGGTATGGATAGATACCTGAGCCTTGGCCGGTTTCGGACCATAGAACTCTGAGTATTCTGTTTTCTTCCTCTCTTTATTCTTTATTTATCAGGTGGGCCTTCATTGTTTGCTTTATTTCCATGTGGCATTTTCTAAAGCTTTAATAGCTGATTGACTGTGTTTACCCTCAAAAATGCAGAAACTGAGCTTTGTGAAGAAGGTGGAAAAAAGGAGAGGCTCCCTTATGAGGATACCATGAACATGTAACTTTCTACATTCAACTCTCAAGTTTGAACAATTCATGAAAAAAAAAAATCTGTTCAACTAGAAGTGACTAGGCTATTGTCTGGAAAGTAGCGATTTGGTATGTTTTAGAGCGGGAGTTGAGCACCCTTAGTTTTTGGAAGAGAACAGAAAATAGAGAAAAGAAATGACTTGTGCAGCACAAGTAAATTAGTTTCTTCAGGCTTTCTCTGCCCAGCACCCCAGGCTCATCGAGTGGGTTAGAAGTCAGCATGAAACTGGAACTGAGGCCTGAGATACACATGTACCCAGCTCCAACCCCTAAGTCACACAACTCGCCAAAGAGCCATCAGAGCATAGTGAGACTCTGAGAGTCTCGACCACTGTTTCCTTTTTCATCTTCCATGATGTAGCCCAATCACTTTCAGGTCTCATTGAGCATTAGAACCCCCTAGGGAGTTTAAAAAGTAGTTGAATGTTTAAAACCCACCACATACCAACTAAGTAATTCTCTGCTGGGGCCAGATGTCAAGTATTAAAGCTCCTTAGCTTTAGAACCAACTAGCACCCACATTTAGGGAAACACTAGATTAGCCTTTTTCTCCTTGGTGGATCCTGTTATCTTGAAGGCCAAAATCTTTCTTTTGTTCCATTTTCTTTCTGTCATTCCTGAGGTCTGAACATGGTAGACACATAGATTGTGCTCAGGGTGACCTATGACATTAGTCAAACCCAGCCATAGGGTCCCCTTTGTCCTTGGCTTGTCTCTCATAGCCTGGTTAGGTCTCTGCCCTACTCACTTACACAGGGCATTCCCAGGGGCCTTACTCTTTTGGGCAGGCCACTAACCTTCTTACCAAGACCTGTCTCCCTCCTGGCTTCAACCCTTGACAGCAGTGAGTGAGGATTGGAGGAACTAGGAGCCCAGGTTAGAGGGGGAGCATCTGAGATGGCTGCTTCAGTAATGATTGGCCCCAGAGGGAATAATTCTTCCCACAGTTCTTTTTTTCCTTGCTGGCTAAGTGTGTGGGTGTGTGGCAGGCATTTGCTAGGGAACAGTCAGCAAAAAATAAAACTTTCCAAGCTCCAATTCTACAGACAGATTGAGAGGCTTCTCAGCACTTCAGAATCGCTGAAATCTGGCTACATCCACCTACTTCTATCCCCCCCCCCCAACCATGGAAGCTGTAGGTCAAGTTCAGTCTGTTTTCATTTGTTAACCAAGGCCTAGCTTATAGGGAAGTTTAAATATTAAGTACAGTTCTTTCAGGTAAACGAGTGGACTAGGAGTAATTAATGAGCACACATTGAATCAGGACATTGCACAGAGCATAGATAAACCTCAAACAGAGTTCACCTCTGCCAGATAGGATCATAGGAAGGGAGAGGAATGGAGAGAAGCAAGGATGGGAGGGAAATGAAGAGCCAAGAAGGGAAAGGAGGAGTAGAGAGGGAGGGGAGGAGTGGCCAGATGACAGCTGTATGTTTAACTTCCCAGGACTTAAAGTCCAGAGCTATTTGTTCAGTAAATCTCACCAGCCATATTGTTTTAATCTTGCTGGTTGACCCCCTAAGACATCTGGCCCCTTGGAGAGTTTAGCAAACACCATCCTAGACAGCAGCGGCTCCTTTGTCAGTCTGTTTCCATGTCCCCATTGTCATGCTGCCACTCCCACTCCGAGCCTCCCCTGCTATCTCTTAGATACCGAACAGTTTTTCAAGGATACAGAAGAAACGAGAAGAAATAAATCCACAGTCTTCAGTCTTATCAAAGCAATAATGCCTGTTACTGGTCAATACAACCAGAAAATAAGATTGGTTATATATTCAGAATATAAGGAAGGATAGTTGTTGACGCAAAATTACCTGAACAGAAAAAACAACAACAAAAACAAAAACATAGAAATCCAAATCTGATCAAGAACAAAATGGATATGATGGACAAAACAGGCCCAAAGAGTGCTTATAACAGCAGGTGTTGTAATTGGTAACGTTTGTCACAGACCAAAGCCTGAAGAATGAATTGAGTTTTGTAGTAAAATTTAAATGGAAAAACAACTGATGTCGATGAAAATAACTTCACTACATTAATGAACAAAATGATAGGAAATTGGAAGACAACTGTGCAATGTGGAGAGGTGATCTGTGAATTTCACTCCTCAATGGTATTTATTTTAGACTATCTTTTTTTTAAAGGTAACATAACATTGTTTTATTAAAATGGTGTTGAATAATGGAAAAATTGTATGTCAGTTTTGAGACTGTCAATCCACAGTAAAACTTAGAATTTTTCTTGCCAAGGAGACATTAAAAACATCAGTTACCAAGTTATCTACATGGGCAAACACACAAACTTACTTATGGGACAGCTACTATAATAACTGAGTCTTGTGATCCTCTTTTAACACTACTAAGAAGTATCCACACTATTTAAATTGGTATAAAAAAGTTTCTGCTATCCTTAAAGGACTTTCCGCTATACACATCTTTTCTCTTCTGTTCTTTTAAGAAGAACTGTTGATTAACTTTGAAGACACTATATATTTAGGATGTTGGAAAGGAGAGATGAAATTACAGATTATCAAAAAGACTTTTTCAGTTTCTTGGATGAGCCTAAATTTCTACGGTTGAGACTATCTTCTTGATGGTAATTTATTGATGTTGGCATGTTTCTAGGAAATGACTATAGCAAAATTCCTATGGAATTTTGAACTGAACACTGCTGTGGCCCCGAAGGGAGCAAGGCAGAAAGTAAATTGCCACCTGTGCTGGGCTTGGAGAGCTCTAGTTCCAAAAGAAAAGCTTTACCTTTGAACCCTAAGTCACCAAATCAGATATGAAAAACTGAGGAACAATCAGAAGAATTTGCACACAGACAAGCTTTATACAGTCATTATTATTAGTGATTATTAAGTGTGAGATTATTTCTGTGTGTGTGTGTGTGTGTGTGTGTGTGTGTGTGTGTGTGTGTATTTGTGTCCATGCATGCACCAGTTTTGGGGCCTAAGTCCAAGGACTGAGTACTGTCCCTTAAGGTTTTCACTCAAGACCAGCACCCTTATCACTTAAGCCACACCTCTACTTATCTGACCTTTTGCTGGTTAATTGGAGATAAGAGTGTCACAGACTTTCCTGCCTGGTCTGGCTTTGAACCAAGATTCTTAGATCTCATCTCTTGAGTAGCTAAGATTACAGGCATGAGTCACCAGTGCTCAGCAGGCACTAAAAAAAAAAATTCCTCTTGTAGACTGAAATTTGTTTTCCCCCAAATCCATATACTAATGCTCTCATTCCAAATGTGACTGTGTTTGAAGAGGGCCTTGTTTGAATTTGGCATCATAACAACAAAATACCTGACACTGGCTATTATTTTGGCTCCTGGGTCTGGAAGTTCAAGTCCAAAATTGGGCATCCTTGGCAAGTGTAGTTCATGATGGCAGGAACACAAGTTGGAGCCATCTCTGCAGCCAGAAAGCAAAGAATCAGGAAGGACTGGGGGTCTATCCACAGCTCCTTTTCAGGACTATAATCCAAGAACTTCCTAGCACCAAAGATCCTCAGCCCCTTGCCAGTAGTATCACTCTGAGTACTAAGCTAACACATGGTTTTGGGGATATCTCATATTCAAACCATAGCAGGCTGTTAAAGAGGTAATGGGTTGGAGGAATGGCTCAGCTGATAAAGCACTAGCCACTGAGTAAGTTTCAGGTACTGAATCCTGGCCTTGGATCAGAAAAAAAAAAAAAAAAAGGTTGGCACTCACAGAGAAAAGGCCATGTAAAGTCCTAGTCAAGGGGCAGCCATTTATCAGCAGGATGACGAGAGAGGCCAACTCTGCTACCTCTTCATCTGGACTTGGAGCCTCCCGAACTATGAGAACATAAATGTCTATGGTCCAAGTCACTCTGTGGTATTGGTTAATGGAGCACTCATGAATATAAGCTTTTACAGCAGAGATACCTGCTGAATTATTTATCAGTGGAACAACATGACAGTTGAAGTTTGCTTTAAAATAGTCTAGAAATAAAAGCTGAGAGGGAGAAACAAATAAAACAAGACCGAGCAAGAGTCATTACTGGAAGTGGGTAACTGGTACATGGGTGTTCATATACTGTTGTTCCCTTCCGCTTAAGAATATTCAAGTAAGGTTTATTTTTTTTTTTTAATGTTTTGTTTTTTGCAGTACTGGGAATGGAACACAGGCCAATGATAAGCAAGCGCTCTACCACTGTGCTACATTTCCATCTCTAAATATGGTTTTAATTATTCTGTATTGGTCCCAATAGTTGTCCAGGTGATTTTAATCACCAGGGCTGTCATGCAAATTACTTGAAAGAATTACCAAGAAAAAGTTCCCCATAATCTTACTTCCTAATCTGGACTGCAGTGGTCTGGATAAAATGCACTGGTAATATATATTTAGAAATAGTAATTTGCCCAAATGTAATGAAAAAACAGTAGAGAAAATCAACACATCAATTTTAGGCAGTGGAGTTAAAGAAGTTGTCTCAAGTGCATGGGCTGGACAAGATTGGTGAAGATAAGTGTTTGGTGGGGTGACAGTGGCTCAAACCTGTAATCTTAGCTCCACAGGATGTTGAGATGTAAGGACTGAGGTTTGAAGTCAGACAGAGGTAACCAGCAAACTAGGGCTGGAGATGTTGCTCAAGTGGTAGAGCACTAGTTTGCAAGCAAGATTGCATGATGAGGCTGTGAACTCAAAACCCAGAATGGGGTTACCTGCCTCCATCAGCAGGTAAGAGAAGCCCATAGGGAGGAAAGAAAAAAAATGAATGCAGTTCTAAACATGTAGAATTGGAGAAATCAGTGGAACATGCTAGTGTACAGACCAAGATTAGGTTGGAATAACAGAATTTTAGATTAGAAAAACATCCTCATCCCTTCATCCATGAATGAAGATCCAGTGAGGTATATGGGTCATGCCCTGAAATGCGAAGGTTTGGCTTCTCAGGTCTCACAGATGCTGCAGTGGGAAAATGCAGACATTCATTCTCTGTGAGCCAGCCACGTGCAAGGGGGCTGCTGGAGGTAAGATGAATTGCTTATATTGCTATAAAGGCTTTCTAACTGCTCTTCCTGCTTCCACCCTAGCCTTGCCTCCATTTTCCTCATTGACAGTAGCTTGTAGAATTGTTATGTAGCACAGGGTAGTCTGTCTGTAAGAATGGAACTCTCCAGGTTGTGCTATGAAATGCATTCTTGGTGTGGTTGTATGTAAGAACCCTGGGGAAATGAGCCCTTTCAGTCAGATGGTATCATTCCTCTGCTTGAATTGTCCAGGAGATCCTCTCTGTCTCTGACACATGGACCTCAGGGCCTTTGCAATGACACTCCCTTCCTCTCTCTGGATGTTGCTTTACCAGTTCGCCAACCCAATCTCCTTGAATGTTTTTGTCTAATCTCATTCAGGCCTTTCCTAACCATCTGTGTTTTAAACTGCAACCACCTTTACCTTCTCCTGCTATGTCCCTAAGCTATGTCTGTTTTACTTGCTTCACTTAGCACTGCTTTCTTTTCTATAGAGCATTTGTTTTTCATTTAAATATATTTTGTCTCTTCAAGAGACTTAAAGCTAGAACTCAGCACTAGTGCAAACCTTGCTAGTCAGGAGGCTGAAATCTGAGGACCACGGTTCAAAACCAACCCAGGCACTTAACCACCACAAAGCCAGAAGTGGAGATATGACTCAAGTGTTAAGAGTGCCAGCTTGTGAGATAAAGCCAAGGGACAGTGCTCAGGCCTTGGGTTCAACCCCCAGTACCAGCAAACATACACACACACACACACACACACACACACACACACACACACACACACACTCGCCCCAAAACAAAACAAAAAGAACTGAAGTAAGGATAGGGCTCGTGTCCAATTTGTTCACTGCTCTAACTCCAAGAACTGACACCAGTGCCAGGCACATACAAAGAGTACAGTGAGTGAATGAACTCACTGTCCCAGAGATGAAGCACAGCACAAGGAACAGAGACATAGAGTTGGTGCTGGGGAACGAGAAGGGGCACAGCTCTACCCCAACCCCACCCCAAGGGAGCACCAGGGGAAGTTTCACACAAGATTCATCTGAGACTTGAAGGTGAGATGGTGGGGGGGCGATGACCATGCCCCCATCCTCTAAATATCCGCATTCTTATTTTAGGAGCCTGAGAATATTTGGCTTAAGAGACTTGAAATGTGATTAAAATATTATACTATGTAGAGATCATGGGTGTCATCCAACAGGACCCAAGATGCAATCACAAGAATCCTTACACAGGTCTAAGATAGGGTTGGCAGGAGCGGCAGCAGAAGTGAACAGAATGGTGAAGCCAGAGGTTCTGTGGCTGGCTTTGAAGATGGGGAAGGAGCCCTTGAGCCAAGGAATGCAAAGAATTCAGTTCTAAAAGTTGGGAAAGGAAATGAAATTTTTTGTGAGAGCTTGTGGAAGGAGCGAGCCTGGCTGAGGTCTTAGTTTTAAGCTTGATGAAACCATTTTTGGATTTCCAGCCACCAATACTGTCAGAGCCACTAACTGTGATAATGTGCTGTAAGCGGGGAAGGGCATCTTAGTAATGAAAGTGGCTGCACATTCAAGAATGTCTTGAGACATTTCCCGTGTGTGCGTTAGGTAGAAGGAAAGCACATTGTGGTAGAAGCTGTTGGAGGGGCAGCAGAGCTTCTAAGTCTTCCTTAAGGAGCCAGTGCTGCTGTCTTGGGATGGAGAGCACAATGCTGCTGGCATGGGTTGTGGATTTTTAGAGGATTGGTAGAAGGAGTTTAAGAAGACAGGAGAGCAAGAGGACACATAGATTTATTAGGGGGTTGGTACATTAGAAATGCAGGGACAGACAACGGGGCAAAGGAGTGTAGCTCTGCTGTTGCTGCTGCACCTACTTGGGCTTGGAGTCAAGTTACTTGTGACTTTCTGTTTGGCTGTTTCTTTGCCATGGGCTTTTCTGATTGGTTATTTTTTTCTCTGTGCATGGTTCAAAATGGCCCCAGTTGGAAACACCAGCTTGGCTTTTACTTCCTCATTCCATCTGTGCCTAGTTTGCCTCCACATTCTACTCTGTTCTGGGTATTTTCCTGTCCCCCAGGCCTCTATAAAGTGGGGGAGGACATTCCTCTATGTTATACCCCAGTTGATTTTCATTCCCGAAAGGCATGTTCTCCTGGATCCAGAAAGTGCTACTTGCAGATGATCCTTCCTGTACGATTCCTTCTCGGGAATCTCTTTTCTCTATACAGAAAACTTGGGGCTGCCTGGCCTTGGTTCATGCCAGCTTTCTAGAGTATCTCCAGTGAGTAGGATGCTCATGCTTTCAGCTAATGCCTTATTACAATGATTTAGGAGCTAACTTCTCCCTGAAGTTAATCCTGCATCCTTCCCTGCCTTCTAATAGGTGTTCATCTCCCAAAATCTTCCTGTAACACCCTGCACTCCTATCTCTGTCCTCATTCAGCTCCTCTGGGAACTTCAACTCACCAATGGAAGATAATGGGCCATTAAGGAGGAGATTGAGAAGACTGACTTAGGAGGTGGTAGGAAACCTCAGGAGGTGTGAGGAGGGGCCAGCTGGAAGAGAGATCAGTTAGGGCATGGAGCACAATCTAGGTGACAGACAATGGAGTCTGGGACAAGGATCCAGACCAAAGGAAGTCTGTGGGCCATCAGCCTTTCCATAACAGCCTCATAAAGAGAAAGGCATTCTTCCCACAGGAGCCTGGTACACAACATTCTAGTTGTAAGCAGCCCTTCCTCTTGAGCCCCCGAAAGGAAAAGGATCAAATGAGATTACTGCAAACTAAAGTGAAATCAGCAACAGAGTAAAGAGATGAAAGTAAATGGGAGGAAAATCTGATGCCAGGTTAAAACCCTACATAGATAAGGAACGTAAACCGCTCAAAGCAAGAAAACAATACAATTTAGAAATCAGCAAAAGTGCTAGTGCCTCATGCCTGTAATCCTAGCTACTAAAGGACTGAGATCTGAAACACTGAGGTTCAAAGCCAGCCTGAACATTAAAATAAAAAAAAAAGTTCAAGAGATCCTATCTGCAAAATAGCTAATAAAAACCAGAAGTGTGGCACAAGTGATAAAGCACCAGCTGAGTATACTTGAGACACTGAGTTGATCTCAGTACCACCCAAAAAAATAAATAAAAGAATGCTCTGATGTTGGTTTTGTTTTAAAGAGCAAAGGACCTGAACACGTACTTCCCAAAAGAAGACATTCAAATGGCCAATGGATCAAGGAACAAAATGCTCAGCATCACTAATTATCAGGGAATCATATAATCACAGTGAGTTACCACTGCATACCTGTCTGGATCTGGCATTAAAAAGATAGAAGACTATGTTGTAGGTTGAAATCTGGTTCAAAGTCAGTCCAGGAAGGAAAGTCTACAAGACTCTTAATTCCAGTTAAAAAAAAAAAAGTCTAAAATGGTGCTGTGGCTCAAGTGGTAGAGCACTAGCCTTGAGCACAAAAACTCTGAGACAGTGCTCAGGCCCTGAGTTCAATCCCAGGACACACACACACACAGAATACTGGCAGGTAAGTAGAGGAATGGAAATCTTTAACACTGCTGGTGGGAAATAGTTCAGTTTCCTTCCAAAACTAAAAGTAAAGTACAACTGTCAGATGAACAGGCAATCCCATTCCTGGGTCTATTTCCAAGGAAGAACAATGCATTTGACAAAGAGATATCTGCACCCCCATGTTTGTTGCAGCATGATTCCAAATAGCCAAGATAGAAAATGAACCTCAGTGTCCAACACTGAGGATTAATGGATAAAGAAAAGGTGGAATATTATATGGCCTTGAAAAGAAAATTTTTTTCTCTCATCTGGAGGATGGCACTAGTGAAGTGAGTGAAATAAGGCACAGAAAAAAATGGCTCACAAGTAGAACTTAAGAAAGGTGAATTCGTGGAAGCAGAGAGCAGAATGGTGTGTCTGGGATGGGTGGGCAGAGGTCAGGTAGCTGTTGCTCTCCAGGTACATTGCTGTTAGGAGGAATAGGCTCAAGAGACCTAAGGTGCAACTTGGTGACTTTAGCTAATAACAATGTGTTGTATTCTTTGAAGGACTGACTCCCACCCTATTTTCTCCAGTTGCATACAGATAATAGGCAAGCTACCAAAGATAAGTACAGACTACCTGACTCTCGGCAATTTACCTAAGCTTAACTGTAAACATCTCCTTGTGGGCCCAGCCGGAAAGCCTTCACCTTCCTTGAGCCAAAGGCTTTTGCATTAACTTCTGCCCCCTTGCTCAGACCCCATAAAACCCGAGGTCCTGTCCCAGCTAGGATGCACAACCTCCAATCCCCCGGGAAGGTCTGTGCCCCTTGCTGTTCCTCAATAAACAGTCCTCACCTGTTGATAATTGACTCCAGTCTATTTCTTTTCTGTTCTCCATTTTCCTAACATTCTGGATACGTCTCTAACAAAGTAGATTCTAAGAGTTCTTCACACACACACACACAAAATGCTTAGTATGGAAGGTAGATCATATGTTAACTCATCCTATTTAGACACTCCGTAATGTTACCTATTTCAACTTATCCAATGGTGTACAATGACCAATTTAAAAAGAAATTTTAATATAAAAATAAAATTAAAAAATAAATTCTTCCTTCCAGTGGCCCGAATCTTTGCATTTTGTGCTTTGTTCCTTACTTGCTCTCTGTTTCTTTGGTGAAGAATTATTATTTTGAAGAAGCAGCAGATCTGCACCACCATGTACATTCCCATAAGAAACCTACCATGCTCTTTTTTTTTTTTTTTCCTATGTATGTGGTACCAAGTGTTAGGGTCCGTGATCAAAGGAACAAGTCTGACACAAAAGTGGAAGTTGGAAGTTAAGTTAAACAGAGTTTTATTCCGCTCCTAGCATCAAGAATCATACTGACCGGTCAGGGCCGCCTCTAAGAAGTGAGAGAGCGACCCCACCTAATCTTACAGGCTACCTTTATAGACCCCAGCCATGTGGCTGGGCTGGCCATACACAGGTGGCCAATGGAATTCAACATAGTTGATTGATGGCTGGGGCAACCACTGACACCTTTGCTCTTTGAAGGGGGTCAAGGTGGGCTTCTGGTGCACTGCTCTGAGGACAAAGGAAAGGGGGAGAAGTTTCCTGGCAGGCCAAGGTGGGTAAGGTGGGGAGGAATTGGGGAAGTCCCTTTCACAAGGAATCAAACCCTGATCTTCTTGCTTGCTAGGCAAGCATTCAACCACTATGCCAAACTCCTGGACCCCCTACCATGCTCTTTCAACTTCTGCTCACTCCCCCATCAGGTAACTCTTTGTTCTGCAAGGCTATGTCCTCATCCTCAGGAGAGAGCCATCCATTAAGTCTGAAACCACTTGGAGCTCTCATTTGGTTCTGCTCTGAGCCAGGATCACCAGCAAGAAGCAAAATGTTTAGAGGCGCTGGTTTTGGAATTAGATTGAAATTCATTCAAATCCAGCCTCAACTAAAGTGATCTTGGTCCATTTATCTTGTTACTTGGGCTTTAGGGCAAAAGTTCAGGCTTCAGGAGTCTTAAGAGACTAGGCTTGGTTACCTGTCTCAATTACCAATTAAAGAGATGAGTTGTGGTGAACAGCCATGTTGGGAAGAATAGAGGGCTCAGAGACCCTAAATCCATCTTTTCAGTGGGCTGACAGGAGCTTTGTGGGCTCCTGTAATATAGGTCAGGCCAGGTTGATCAGAAGTTCTAAGTGCTATCATAGCTTGGGGGAGTAATCTGGCCTCCATGGGATGATTCCTGCTCTAGGGTGCAGCCTTAGCACCATGAAGCAGGGATGACCAGTCCTGGGAGGCTTGCTGTTGCTTAGGGGTAGCTCAAGAAGATGTTCATCAGCACTGGGACCCAAGATATTGAGAAAGGGACAGGGAGAGGGAGAGAGACAATTTAGGTAGGCCAGTGTTGCTAATCCTCTGACTCATTTCATTATTTACTCACTTGTTAAAGGGCATCAAAAGAATTTATCTCATCAGGTTGTTGATAAACACAAATAAAAAAAGTATTTAAGTCTGGCACATGGTGAGTACTTAATAAACTGCACATCACATTGCTAGGTGTCAAGGGAATACATCTCTTCAAAAGGCATTACATTATGATGTTGGGGGCATGGTGTGAGTGGTAGGTAGAGTGCCTGTTCAAACCTCAAGACTTCTGAGGGAGGGGGTAAAGGAGTAAAGTATTATGATATTTGATCTTTTTGGAGGAAGGAGGGGACAGAAAAGTCAGTTTCTTTATTGAGTTATGAGTAGTTAAGCACATAGCCTCACTGGTTTTTTTTTTTTTTGTTGTTGTTTTTAGGGGGGGGAAGAGGTATTGAGTTTTGAATTCAAAACTTCTTGCTTGCTGTCAAGCCTTCTACCACTGGAGCTTCTACCACTGGAGCTTCTACCACCAGACCTTTTTGCATTTTCAGAGGTTTTTTTGTTTTTGTTTTGTTTTTTCTTTTTTTTTCAGAGAGAGGCTCATGTTAACTTTGCCTGGTTTGGCTTTGACCTGTGACTCTTCTATATTAAGCTGGGATTATAGGAATGTACTATCATGGCTGGTCTCTGCACCCAGCTTCTTTTTTCCTTTCCTTTTCTTTTATTTTCTTGCCAGTCTTGGGGCTTCAACTCGGGGCCTGAGCACTGTCTTTGGGCTTTCTCAAGGCTAGAGCTCTACCACTTGAGCCACAGTACCACTTGGCTGGCTATGTATGTATGTATGCATGTATTTATCAAGGAATTAAACCCAGGTCTTCATGCATGCTAGGCAAGCACTCTACCAATAGGCCAAGCTCCCAGCCCTGCACCCAGCTTCTTTGAAAGAGATATATGTTAAGTGCAGCGTAGGGACTGTTGTTCAGGACTAGTTGAAGGTGTGATTGTGGTGCCATTCTCAGCTGCTATCTGTGTACTTGGGGGAGAAAGGTCTTGAGAACGAGTGGATTTTTTTTTCACGCAACTAAACATTTTCTCGGAGCAGCCCTGAGGAAGAGGTATCCCAATGGGGAGGAGACATCCCTGTGATATAGAAACCCATTTGATGGCCCTGCGCCCTGGCAGTCTGCATGCTATCAAAGCTGTGTGGGAAAGCAAGGGAGATTCAATTCACTCAGCTGTGCAGCGGACTCTGAAGTCTCCCTGGGGATGGAGAGACTTCTTCCCCACTAACAAAAGATTGCTTCCTGCAGGGTAGTGTGGGGAATGTGGTATGGTAGCAAAAAAAACAACAGATTCTGGGGAATAAAGGAACTCTGATTTGTAGAAATTGCTGAGACAGCACTGGTAGCTCATGCTTGTCATACTAGCTACTCAGGAGACTGAGATCTGAGGATGGTGCTTCAAAGCTAGCCCAAGGCCATGAGACTCTCATCTCCAATTAACCACCAAAAAAGCTGAAGGAGATCTGGGTGAGGTGGCTCACGCCTGTAATCCTAGCTACTCAGGAGGCTGAGATATGAAGATCATGGTTCAAAACCAGCCCAGGCACTACAAAGCGAAGCTGAGAGACTCTTGTCTCCAATTAATCTCTAGAAAAAAACAGAAAGTGGGGCTGTGGCTCAAGGGTAGAGTGGTAGCCTTGAGCTGAAGAGCTCAGGGACAGCACCCAGGCCCAAGGGTAGGGTGGTAGCTTTGAGCTGAAGAGCTCAGGGACAGCGCCCAGATCCAGAGTTCAAGCCCCATGAATCACAAAAAAAAAAAAAAAAAAAAAAAAAAAGCTGAAGGGGAGCTGTGGCTCAAGTGGTAGAGAACTAGCTTTGAGGAAAAAAAACCAAAACCCACAAGGACAGCGCCCAGTTCCAGCACATATGCACACAAATTTGCTTAATTTCATGGTGTGAATATTCTCATCATATAGTCTGTTTCCAGGCAGCAGCATGATGTCACCAAGTGTGTGGTATTGGGAGAGATACATAGTGTTCCTACCCTGCCAGATGAGGCATGTGGACATTAGCTAAAAGGTAGAGATAGTGTAAAATAAGCAGGAAGCAATGTATCTTTAGTATTTATTAACTATTTTTCCTTTCAAACTATAGTAAGGCTAAAGTTTGAATTCAGAGCCTTATATTTGTCAGGCAGGCACTCCTCCATTCTCTAGCCCTCTTTGCTTAAGGCTGTTTTTTTTTAGGGAGATAGGATCTCAAGTTTCCCTCATCCCTTTAAACTGATCTCAGACTGTGATCCTTCTGCCTGTGTCTCAGGTGTAACTGCAATTACACATGCATGTCCATCTTCTTTTTTTTTAGATTTTTTATTGTAATTAATATAAGGGTTACATTATATTCACCAGATAGAAGTGCATTACTTCACAAACATCGATAACCTTTCTCATGACATGGTCGCCATTTCCCTCCCCCACTCCATGCCCATCTTATTTGTTGAGATGGAGTCTCCCTAACTTTTTGTCCAGGATAGCATTGAAACCTCAATCTTCCTGATCTTTGCCTCCTGAGTTGTTGAGATTACAGGCGTGAGACACTGTGCCTGGCTACTAACCTTAATTTGGGGAACAAATTGAGGCAGTTCCATGGCTTGAACTCAAAGCTTTGAGATGGTGCTCAGCTTTCTTGCTCAGAGCTGGTGATCTACCACTTGAGCCACATTTGTACTTCCTATTACTATTGCCTTGAGGTTACCTACATCTGTTGCACTTGTATGGTAAAGCCTCAAATAACAGTGAATTATTCACATCTCATCCCAACTCTGTACACAATTTCATCACTAGGTAGCTGGAAATCAGTCACAAGGGGTAGGTGAGGGTGACATTGTCAAGTACTCCACATCAGAGCTTTTTTACCTGGAGGCCAGTTATTAAACATTTACCAAGGCATGCTGGCTTGCGTTAACAGAAAAATGGAGAATGGGGCAACTAGTTTGTCTTTGCCATGATTAAAGCAGCTTCTGGCCATGAGAGAAGGTTTCACTGACTAGTTTTGCTAGTATTTCACAATACCCTTTCTGTCTTCCAGTTTCCCCCATTTCTGAAGCAGGCAAAAGCATAATACATTTCCTAGTTATACAATTATGATGAAAAGGATTTCATTTTTTTTAACACTTAGAAATAGTTCTGTAAAGCTGAGCACTGGTGGCTCATACCTACAATCCTAGCTACCCAGGAGTCTGAAATCTGGAGCAATCAAGCCTGGGGAATTCCATTTCTAAAATATCTAGCAAAGTGCCAGGCTTGAGGCATAATTCAAGCGGTAGAGCATCAGCTGTGAGCAAAGAAGCTATGTTTTTACATAGCCAAGCACTGGGTTCAAGCCCAAGTACTAAAAAGTTCTGTGGTTTATGGCTAGTTTTAATCAAAGGATTCAAAAATGAAAGCCATGTATGCACACAGACCATATAGTCTCAAAAGAACAATGAACAGTTATGAAGGCTTGCTGCTGGAAAATGAATGATTTCAGTTTTCCACCTTTACCTCTCAGGATTCTCTGCCTTGAGGAGAGGGAGCACCTGTACCCCATCTTTGGCCTGTGTGCTCTCAGGGGAACCCTTGAAACATTGAACATTGAAGCAATGTGTGTGTGTGTGTGTGTGTGTGTGTGTGTGTGTGTGTGTGTGTGTGTTTTCAGGCTCAGGCTGGCCTGAAACTCTATCCTCCTTGCCTCAGCTTCCTGAATGCTGGGATTACAAGTGTGTACTCCCTGCTGGAAGCAGTTTTTAAGGTGACACATTATGGTTATTCTTGGATAATTAAGCACCTAAATTAACTCCTGGCTAAGGACTGGAGTCAGGGCTCCACTGGTGGAACACCAGCTGAGCAAGTAAGCTCCTAAGAATGTGAGGCCTTGGTATTGCCCAAAAGAAAAGAAAGAAAGAAGTGAGAGGGAGGAAAGAAAGGAGAGAAGGAAGGAAGGAAGGGAGGAAGGAAGAAAAGAAAGAAAAAATGGAAGGAGCGTTGGTTTGGGTCAAAGGTAAAGATTATTAATTCATAAATTCATGTTAAAATGTTCATTTATAGACTTTTTCTCACAGTCAAAAATGTGTGAACAAAATGTGAAGGGATTCATTAATTGTGTGATTATTTGTTGGAGCAAAGTGTCACCTGACTCCTTCCCTAGTTCTCACACGTCTTCCACACTTGTGAAATGGGAGGCTAGGCTATAGAGGGACAATGTGGACTCACAGGTCCTTTGTCGTCATTCTGTACAACCTGGAGTGGTTTGAAGCCAACTGTGGACTAGGTCTGGGGGAAGGGTGAAAGGAATCTGGTTTGTTTCAACCTCCAAATTTTTTGTAAAGAACAATAATTTTTTCAAACTCATTCAGGCGATTTTGTTTGGAAGACTTGGTATCTTTGGATCATGAGGGTAACTCACTGCCACAGGGGATGTTCTTTGGCTAAAGAAATTTAGTCCCAACTCTGATCCAGTTGTCCATTAAGACTGAGTCAGAGCTAGGTGCTGGTAGCCTACGCCTGTAATCCTAGCTACTCAGGACACTGAGATTTGAGGATCGTAGTTCAAAGTTAGCCCAAGCAGGAAAGCCTGTGAGTCTCTTATGTCTAACCATTAAAAACCAGAAGTGGAGTTATGGCTCAAAGTACTAGTACTCTCATATCAATTTCATAAGTGCATGCAAATAATATCAAGGGCTCCATAGACATTATGTATGTTCTCTATTAAAACCAGGCTCATGCCTGTAATCCCACCTACTGAGAGGCAGGGATAGGGAGTATCACAGCTCAAGCCCCGGGCTGGCTGGGGCAAAAACATGACACCCTATTCGATAAATATTGAAAACAAAAAGGGCTAGGAGTATGACTCCAATGGTACAGTGTTTGTCTGGAAAACTCAAGGCCCTGTGTTTAAACTTCAGAAAAAGATAGTAATGAGCAATTACAAGAGTACAGGTGGTTCTGGTGATTTTTGCTGCCACTTAGAAGTGGCAGCATAGCAAGCACCCTAAAATCACAATCAGATGATAAATGTTATCATTTCTCAGGATTTTGTGAGGTGGAGGGAGTGATTTGGTTGGGATGGCTTGGAAGACCTCATTTACATAGCTGGTTGGTACTGGATAGGTCTCTGTCCGCTGAAGTGATGGGAATCCTTAGCCATGGTCATTTGATTATCAGTGGACGGAGCTTGGGCTGAGCCATGTGGTGGTTGCTCAAGGCTCTCAAGGGCAACAGAGCACAGACTTCAAGGACGAGATTGACAGTGTACATTGAGTTTCCTAATGTCCAATGAGCCGAATCCAACCCAGAGACCGAGTGAGAGGACAGAACCAGGGATCATGGATGGAACTTGTGGCTGTGATCACAAAATTACACATACACTGGTATTAATGACCAGTTTCCTTCCAATTTCCATGATAGAAAAAGCTGTTTCCTTCTTTCTCTAACATGGGCTGATAGGTAATTCTAAATTTTCTCATAGCTATGAAAAAAAGTAAAAAGATATAGATGAAATTAAGATTTCACATTATTTTATTTAATTTAATATATTGAATGCTATCCTTCCAGTATAAAATCACTATAAAGAATTATAAGGATGGGCACCGTTGCCATTTATGCCTGTAATCCTATCTACTTGGGAGTCTGAGATTAGTGGGCTGGAGGTTTAAGGCCAGCCCAGGCAAAAAGCTCTCAAGACCAAATCTCAACCAATAGCTGGGTATAGCGGTAGTGATTTTCATCTCAACTCCAAGGGAAGGATAAAAAGAAGAATCAAGGTCCAGTCTGGTCTAGGCCAAAAGTGAGACCCTATTCCAAAGAGAACCAGGGCAAAAAGGGATGGATCATTGCTAGTTGAGTGCCTGAGTAATGAGGCGGGGCCCTGATTTCGTATCTCAGTACTACCAAAAATAAAATTATGAGACTTTTTTTCTTTTCTATTTTTTTTTTAAATTCTTGGGTCTTCAAACCAGTCAAGTATTTCCTATGTGCAGATCATTTGAAACTGGATGAGCTAGTAACTACAACCTAGGGCACCGCAACTTGAGAATACAGACCTAATCCTTTATTTACATAGGAAACTGAGGCTCAGAGCAGCTCAGAGAGGTAGCTTTCCCAAGGCTGTGTGACTGGTACAGGATCTGACATCAAACTCTTTCCTCTTCCCAAGGTAACTATATTGGTGGCATCTGCAGGCAGAACTTTTGGAGGGCTGGAGAGAGACACTTGAATCTTTCTCCTCAGCTGCTGTCTAATTCTCTCTCTGACTTCTAAGGCTTCTACAATCCAGCTATGACTACCCCTAGCCGTGGCTTCATCTCCATACAGCCTTTTGTACAGTGACCTATCTGAGTTGACGTCAGAGGACAGACTCAGCTGCTTAGAGGAGGATCTAAGATCCCCAGGGACATGGCCTCAAGGGTACAGTCTCCCTCCAGAAGGAAAAGAAGGCAGGCAGCCTTGAGATCATGTGACAGGCCCAGGATAGCCTGCAACCCAGAGGCCTTGATAGATGCCGCTGAAATGAATCAACTGTACTTCAAAGTCAGTTTGAACCCAAAGCTAGGAGGGGTAGGCAGGATACTGATCACAGCCACAGAATTGATCATTGTGCCATTTGAAAATATTCAGTAAAATCTAAGGGCACACTCGGTGACAGAATGAAAACAGTTATTAACAATTGATGTTTAACAGTAGCAAGTAAAAAAAGTGGTAAAGTAAAAATGACATTTCCCCCACCAGGATACCTACTTTTTAAAAATCTTGTTATTAAACAGTTGTACAAATCTTATAATTCCATAAGTCATACTTATCTCTATTTCTTTTACCTGAAAGTGAATATAGGAATTAAACATTTAATTTCATATTCAGATTGACCCTTTCCAACATTTTCCCCACTTAAAGACAGTCTATTTTTAAGGGTTCTCCCCCCTTTCCATGTAATATATTTGAACTGATTAGTATCCCATATGCAATGGAAACAATTGGTTTTGCATATGCTGGGGTACAGTTCCCCACAGAGCTGTCATTGTTTACATGTTTCTCATTTCCTTGTGGAAATTCTTAGACTGTAGATAAAGATCTGGGAGGCTCCGTCTTTGTGAACATTCTAGTTTTTAGTTAGCATCCTGTTCAGTGTTCAGTGGTTTCTGAGATGAAGTTGTACATTGTACAGTTTGGTACAGAATGAACTTTGAAGATCAACTCAGTATCCAGTTTCTGGGGCCTATTTATTCTTTCTTTCTTTCTCCAGTCCTAGGGCTTGAACCCAGGGCCTGGACACTGTCCTTGAGCACTTTTGTTCAAGATTAGTCTCTGCCACTTCAGCCACAACACTGCTTCCAGATTTGTCTGTGTATGTGGTACTGAGGAATCAAACCCAGGGCTTTGGGAATGTTAGGAAAGTACTCTGCCACTAGGCCACACTCCTGGCTCTAGTTCTTAAAGCATTCTGATTTTTGTTCAGGACTACCTGTACCCCATGCAGACCTGAGGCTGAGGGAAGCTGAACTAGCTTCCAGCAGTAGGGTAGGCCTGAGTAGGGAAAGCCCAATTCTGTGGGGAATCCTACTGCGTTGCCACATGGTTAGTTTAGAGACACAGACCTTAATACTTACTAAGTGACATGCCTCAGGCCTGCAGAATTGATTCAGGAAGGGATATGTGACCATTCTGGCCAACGAAATAAAGTGGAAGTACTTATTAGAAGTTTTAAAAAAGAGGTTCACCCTACTGCTGAGCCACACACCTCTAGCACTTTTCTGCTAGAGCACTTTTTTGATTTTGAATTAGAGTCTGCCTGCCTGGGTCCTGCTTAGACCTCCATCTGTTTGTATTTCAGGCTCCCTGCTGTGGCTGACATGGCAGGTGAACAGCCCCATGCCTAGGTTCTTTTTCTTGAGATGGACTCTTGTGGTCTGTTGTATAGTTGGGCCTGGAACAGTGATCTCCCTGTTCTCTACTTCCCAGACAGCTAGGATGACAGGTGTAAGCCACTGACATCCGATCAAGAGTGTTCTTACTTGGGGCTGGTGGCCCTAGTCATCCTAGCTACTCAGGAGGTTGAGATCTGAGGATTGTGGTTCAAAGCCAACTTGAGCAGAAAAGTGTGTGACACGTTTATCTCCACTAAACTACCCAAAAATTTAAAAAAAGGAAAGTGGGATGTGGCTTAAGTGGCAAAATGGCTCAGGAACAGCACTTAGGCTTGTACCAGAACCAGCATACATATGCACATGCACACAAGAGTGATTTTACCCTATGAGATGGTCTCTCTTTCTGGAATGTTTTTATAGTCACATGGCAAGTCAGGAAATGCTACTGTCACTTTGCTATCAGCTTAAGAATGTGGCTAATCCCCAAAAGGAGGGAATAGGCAAGTCATGGAAAGGCAGAGTTGAAGGCTAATGGAGTCATTACCTGGTGACTACATACCTAGCATCTGGACCTTTTCAGTTGCTTTTTGGTTTCTTCCTTAAGGCTATATAGAAAGCTTGTTTAAATCAAGAGTGCCACCTCCACAACAACCACCCCACCCCTTTGAACCACCTCGAGAGCATGTGTTTCAAATGAAAGGTCAGAAAGGAGATCAGTTTCATTGGTTTCAGTTTGGAGCTGCAGGAGGGTGATAATTTCTGTAATGCAATTTGCTTCCTGTTGCTAAAACAGCAGTCCCTTCAAATGAGATTGTTTACAAAGCGAGATGTGACATGGCTGTTCACTTCCTGCCTTGGATGAATGACAGAGCAAGAAGAATCAGTGTGGGACTGGTTCCTCCCTGGGACAGCCTGAGGAGCCTTTATTTATTCCCTGTGGACAGTGCCCTGACACTAGAGAGGCCACAGACTGGAGTGACAGCTGACTCATAGGGTAGGGACAAATACTCTGGATCTTTGACCAGCAAGAGCAGTGTCTGATTTCTTGGGTATAGAAGTGGGGGTGGGGTTTGCAAGGTTGTGGCAAAGAAAAAGCCCTATCCCACTGAGCAATGACACCATTTTTTTTCTTGAAAAAGTATTTTTTTTCTTAAGCTGTTGAGGACAATTTAACCCCCATCTTGACAGAACACAATGACTGCTAATGGATATCTTCTTTTAATAAATGAAGAGGCATCAGAATATGACAGATATTAAACAGTCCCAAATGTCTTATCTGAGTCTATAATGGCCCTATCAAGTCACCTAAGTGGAAGAAATGTGATTCCTAAGAGCCCACAGGAGTCTGTTTTCCCTTAGTGCTGTGTACAGCCCAGGAAAAGTCCAAACGAGGCCATCTCTCAAGTGAAAAGATGCCTTTTCTCTTGGTAGTAAAGGAAGCATGAAATAGGTACCTCTGCATAGTGGGTTTATGTAAATGTTGCCTTATGCTCTACTGAGGCTTAAACCATTGGGATTTGCAGGCCAGAGATCATGGATCCTGTGTAATTTGGCATTATTTTGTTGATTTTTTTTCAGTACCTTCTAGCGTGTGGTTTGTTTGACTATCATTTGTTGTTGGTGGTGGTCATGGGGCTTGAACTCAGGGTCTGGGCACTGTTCCTGAGCTTTTTTTGCTCAAGGCTAGCCTTCTACCATTCTGAGCCACAGCACCACTTCTGGTTTTCTGGTGGTTAATTGGAGATAAGAGTTTTATGGACTTTCTTACCTGGGCTGGCTTTGAACTGAAATCCTCACGTCTCAGCCTCCTGCTTAGCTAGGCTTACAGGCAGCAGCCTCTAATGCTCAACTTGTCTATTGGTATTAAACTCTGCTTGTGAAAATGTTCCTCAAGATTCAAGCGATTCCCAGTATTTAATTGTTTATGAAACACTTAATAAAATACGTAAAAACTTTTAATAAATTCAGAAAAAGACACCTTCAAAGAAAAATGGCCTTAAAAACAAACCTAAATTGCAAAGCCGAGGAAATGGCAATAAGAATGTGAGAAAAAAGGAAATCTGTTTTTTTTTTTAATTTTTTTGTTGGTCATGGAACTTGAACTCTGGGCCTGGACATTGTTCCTTCAGCTCAAGTCTACTGCCCTACCCCTTGAGTCTCTTCAGCTCAAGGGTTAAGCCACAGGGCTACTTCCATTTTTCTGGTGGTTAATTGGAGATAAGAGTCTCATGGACTTTAGTGCCCGGGCTGGCTTTAACCTCAATCTTCAGATTTCAGCTTCCCGAGTAGCTAGGATTACAGGTGTGAGCCACTGCATCCGGCAAGAAAACTGTTTTTTGTTTTTGTTTTTGTTTTCTGTTCTTTGCTGTTTTCAGCCATTGACCCAAAGCCTAAAGCTTAAAAGCTACATCCCACAATGTCATTCTCCCTACAATGCTTGTATTGGGAATCTGCATTTACATAGCTGAGAATCTGCTCAAAATTACAAAATAGATTATGTAAGGATACAGGCATACCACAAAGAACTAAGAAATAGCAAAGCAGCTGGATGCTGGTGGCTTCCATCTGTAATCTCAACTACTCAGTTGAATGAGATCTGAGGATCATGGTTTGAAGCCAGTCTGGGCAGAAGAGTCCTCAGGATTTCAGTTAACCAACAAAAACGTCAGACTGGAGGCTTAGTCAAGTGGTAGAATGCCAACCATGAACAGTAAAAGCTGATTGAAGGAAGAAGTTCTGAATTCAAGCCTTGGTACCAACGTGCACACACACATGAAGAAAAAGAAGAAAAAAGAAAAGAAAGAGAGAGACAAATAAAAAGGTAACAGAAGGTAATTTTTTCTTGGAAGGAGAGATTGAGGTTGGGATGGAGTGGGTGCTGTATAACAGACCACTTCAAAACTTAGTGATTTTGAAGGAAACAATGATTGCTCAGAACTCTTTGGGTCAAGACTTCAGGTGAGGCTCAGAGGAGGCTGGCTTGTCTCTGCTCCATGATGAATCTTATGGGTCACTCAAATTCACATGGGCCTCTCTCATAGGCTGGACATTTGGTGCTGTGTATTGGCTGGGGTGCCTTAGGCTCTGCACATTGCTTCGATCTCTACATACTTTCTCATTCTCTCAGTTCCTCCCACCCCATAACAAGACACACAAGAGTTATTCCCAAAGAGAAAGCAGCACAATCCTTGTGTAATTAAAAATTGATGGAAATTACATTATATTAACTAATATCTGAGGAGACATACTTTTGGGAGATACTGTGTGATAAGGGATTGGATTTTCAGGGACAGTCCTGAAGTGAGCAAGTCACTAAGTACCCTGGGAAAGCAGGCAGGTGACAGAATTCTCTAGAACAGAGGTGAGACAGGGAGGACATGTGTGACCTGAGATCGTGTAATGTCCCTTCTGAAAACTTGTCCCTTCTGAATACAGGCTGGTGTGGATGTGCAAAAAGATATGCACATGTGCTACATCTTAGGGATACAAATAAAAGAAAACTTGGCACTGGTGGCTCCCACTGTAATCCTATCTACTCATTAGCCTGAGATCTAAGGATCATGATTCAAAGCCAGCCTGGGTAGGAAATTACTTTAAAAGCTGTAAGTGGAGCTGTGGCTGAAGTGGTAGAGCACTATCCTTGAGCAAAAAGAAGCTCAGGGACAAGGCCCAAGCCCAGACCCAGGACTGGCACCAAAATAAATAAATGAATGAATTAAATAAATAACATAAAGGCTCTGCAAGGTCCTGTGTGTGTGTGTGTGTGTGTGTGTGTGTGTGTGTGTGTGTGTGTGTGTAAGGAGCTGGAGAGGAAAAGCAGAGTGGGGTGTAGCGGGAAGACAGAGGAGCACTAGCTAGGAGGTTCTGGCTCCTTGTCGCTTGACCTCTGCATTCCTGTCTCCACCATGGTCACAGCATAACTCAGATGGCTCTAAATCCTGTAGGCCAAGCTACAATGCCAGAGGGCCCCTCTCTTGGAATCAGCTTTCTGCCCCTCCCTACCACTCAGCTCTGGACAGCCAATTTCTGCTGGAGACCTGAGTCAAGAAGGTACGCTAATTCAAGACAAGGACTCTTGTTCATCTTAACCCTTGTGGCTTGCTTTGACCAATTCTGCCTTATGTCCCATGACAATAGCTCCTAAGACTCCTTTCATTTGAAAGTAATCCATGTTAGTTATAACAAATGCATATAATCTCCCAAAGAGAAGCCTCCCTTCATCTGTTTGAATTCCACAGGTACCCTCTCAACGCTTGAATCATTCTGTTTCTTCCTGGTGATACTCCCTGTTTGTATAAGTACACATAGGTACCTAGGTATAGGTACACATAGGTTCCAGGGTAGTACGTACAGACCAATTGTAAGTCTTTCCAAGCAGGTAAGTTCTTTTATTTATTCAGCCCCTTTCCTTCTCCAGTTTTTCTGCCATTTTAACAATGCAAGGTAGCACATATGCATAGCTTTTTGCACATCCATACAGGCCAGAATGGACATTACATGGTCTCAGGTCATACATGGCCTCATTGTCTTATTGTCTTCTCATCTCTGTTTTAGAGAATTCTTCTGCCACCAGCCTGCTTTCCCAGGGTACTTAGTGACTTATTCATTTCAGGGCTGTCCCTAAAGAGCCAATCCCTTTACATGAGTCTCTGAAGCTTTTCTGTGGCTTAGGTTGCACACATAGATCAGTAACTATGTCAATTATAGCACTTCCACATTGTGTTGTAACTATTTTTCTACTTACATAATTTCTCCATTAGGTCAGAGTTTTCCAAAGACATCATCAGTGTCTGGCATAAAATTTAGCACTCAGTGAAAGAGTAAAATTTTTTGTGTTCACAGTAGGCACATATACATACAGATAGCTATTAATAATAACAAATCCCTGGCTCTTGAGTGGATAGATAGGTAGCCAGCAAATAAATAATGGGAAATAAGTGGCTAAAGAAGAATTTACAATAGATGATGGTGGCACGTAGGCCCTAAATAAGGCAAAGGCCTGAGTAGGTTTTACTGTTCAGGGAATGTTGCCGTCAATAGTCTACATGGAAGCCAGGAAGAAGGGTCTTTGCTCCCTGGCATGGAGGTGGGACATAGAAAAGAGTCCTTAGGCCTAAAGGGTCTAAGGGTCTTAATTCTGTTAAAAGCTTGATATGAGTGAAATAGCCTAGATCCCAGGAGGGTGCCATCATGTAGGTGTAGGTAGTAGCTCTCCCTGGGGGATTAACACAGAGGTGACAAGTCTAACCAAGGGTGGTGGGTTCAATTGGAAGGCAATTTTTTGTTTTGTTTTGTTTTGGTGCCAGTATTGGGGCTTGAACTCAGGGCCTGGTGCTCTAGCTTTCCTTCTCCATTCAAAGCTGGCTCCTCTCTATTACTTGAGACACATTCACTTCCAGCCTTTTGTTGATTAATTAGGGATACAAATCTCAGATTTGACTGGCTTTGAAACACAATCCTCAGATCTCAGCCTCATGAGGTGTGAGCTAGTAAGCCCAGCATCAGTTAGTCTTTAACAAACAGATCTCACTAAACAAATGAAAACAGAATCTGGGTTTCTGATAAATAAAAAATAAATCTGGTTCCAATAAATGCTAGTTTCTACCTTAATTGGTTCTCCATCCTCACATCTGTGTGGCATGGCGGAAAGCATTGTCACTACGGAGAGAGCTGTCATCTTCACCAGTTGTCCAAATAGTGGAAATTTCCTGGACTCTGCAACTTCTCCAAATTAATGCACATATGCAGCAATCTATCTGTTCCTACAGGCAAAAAGTGAAAGAAAAAAATGCTGAGCTTTAGGTTGTCTAACATAACTGAAAAAAAGTCTTTCTGAAGAAATGAACAATCATAACAAAAATGTCCCTGCTTGTCTTTGAAAATCTGAACCCTAGCTTTCCTGAAGCTTTCTAGGTCCTAAAGGGAGTGTCAAGACAGGGAGGGCAGCGGATCTAATCTTTAGAACCTGGGCCCCAGCATTCTAGCAAGCTATTTCTAATTCCAGACTACCTTCTCCCTCTGTCTTGCCTTCTCTGTCAGCCACAGCAGCCTGAGCTGCTCACTGCTGTCTGGCTGAGTACTTAAGCTCTTTCTTTCCTGGGCCCACACTTTCTTGTCTTTAGGCCCAGCTGTCCCCATCCCATTTCCTGACTAAGCATGGCTCCATTCTGGCCCTCTCAGTTTGAGCATATATCTCTATCCTCCCTACACATACAATCCCTGGAGGTTGGAGTCTATGTCAGATTCATCTTCATACACTCAAGTCTAGTTCATTGCTGGCTGACATATGGCAGGCAGGTGCTACATGGATGGCTGGATGGACACTGATTTTGCAATACTTGATAATGAATTGTAAAACATTGGATGAAGGTCTTCAAGTCATCCAAACCACTGGGACATTGTGACAACAGGAACAAGGCCCAAGTATTGTTTTCAAGATTTCCAAGTATCACACACTTTCATCCAGAATAAGGAACCCGGATGTCTATTTACATCATTTCTGGATGAAACTCTACCTACCTTCTCTGATGACCCCAGCTTTTCATCTTGGTGATTATTAGTAGAGCCAATCTTAACCTGTGAGCCTTTGCCTTGTATTCCTGTCTGAGGGCAGAGCAGTCGGGTGTAGGCCCTGGACCTCTATCAGAGAGCCTAGGGAGTGACAGAAGCTGGTTTCCTCAGTCTGGCAGGGAGCGAGGCTGGGGACTCAGCCACTGAGAGTTAGCTGACCACCTCAGCTGGCTCCATGTTCTCCTTGCCTATGGGAATCTGAGATCAGACTTGAAGGCATCCTTATCACTCAGATTCAGAGTTATATTTGGGTAAAAGGCAGCTTCTAATTAAGAGTTTGAATCCCTTTGGAAGCCATATGGCCCAGTCACCTTCATGAAAAAATACCTAGTTGCCTCCACTGGTATCAGGCTGGTGACAGCTAATTGGTGTTCAGTCTTAGGCCAACAAAACAACCACCATCATCATAATAGTTAAAAACCCGGTTATTGCTACCTCTTCTAGAGGCTGGGGTTATTTGAGGCCCATTTCCCACCATCTACCTTGCATCTTCTATCAAACTGGAGTTCCCAAGATAATCAAGTCTTCAAAGACTCTAGGCCTACTCCCCTCTGTGTAAGTTCTCTCCCCAAATGTGTTTTCCTCTTGCTGTAAAACCTCAAAAAGGGGTTTGTTTCACTAGCTAATGCTGTCTAACAAATCACCTCAAAAACGTTGTGGCTTAAAATAACAATGGATTGTTTTTCATGGGGCTGGATCTCTGTCTTGAAGCTGGGGCAGTAAGTTCTGCAATCATCTGAAGGCTTGGCCAGGGACACCGCTGAGTTGAGATATCTGGGCATCCAGAGTCTGCTCTGCCTCACACCAGAGTGGCTGTGTTCCAGGAATGAACTCCTAGGGGAAGTATTCTAAGAGGAAGCAGAAGCTGCTAGGCCAATTAAGAAGTAGTATTGGAACTGGCAGTGTATCACTTCCTCTATATTTCATTAGTCAAAGCAGCCTGAAGAAAACAACACAGGGATTTCAGCCAGTGATGTCAAAAAACAATGACTATTTTGGTACCTTAAATAAATAAAAAAAGAATGACCACATGATTCAACAAGTCTCAGTATATTCCCAAAAGAAAGAAGGGGAGATACCCATATTCATAGCAACCTTATTCGCAATAGCCAGTGTGTTTGTGTGTGTGTGTGTGTGTGTGTGTGTGTGTGTGTGTGTGTGTGTGTGTGTGCGTGTTAGGAGAACAACCTAAGTATCCAGTGATGGATAAATGGATAAACAAAGTGTAGTATCGTCTTAGTCCATTTGGGCGGCCATAAGATAATAGCACAGAAGTTTATTTCATAGTTCTGGAGGCTTGAAGGTCCAAGATCAAGGACCTGGCAGATTGAGTGGCTGGAGAGGACGCTCTGTCTTTACGTGGGGAAAGGGGTGAGCAGTCTCTGAGGTACCTTTTATAAGGGCCCCAATTCAACTCATGGCTCTCATGACATATTCACTTCCCTAAATTCCTTCCTTCTATAAGTTCATCACTTTGGGTGTTGGAATTTAGCAGTTCAATCTGTGGAGGATACACCTGCTCACACCATAGCAGGCTTATATGTAATGAGGAATATTATTCAGTCTTCAAAATGAATGTGATTCTGACATATACAACCACATGAATGAACCTGAAAGACATTCAGCTAAGTCAAATAAGCCTGACACAAAGGGACAAATATTTATTATATGAGATACCTAGAGTAGCCAAACAGTGTCATGGAGACAGGAATACTGGCTCCCAGGGGCTGAGGAGAGAAGGGATGGAACTTTTTTTTTTTAATGGTAATAAGAGTTTCCCTCAGAAAGATGGATAGTAATGTTGGTGGCACAAGCGTGGGAATGTGATCCACTATTTTACTACACACTTAAAAGTGATTCAAATGCAGTCAGGAGTAAGTGGCTCACTACTGTAATCCTAGCTTCTTAAGATGCTAAGACCCTAGAGGATCATGGTTCAAAGCCAGCTCAGGCAGAAAAGCCTGCTAGACTTCATTTCTCATTAACAAGCAAAAGTCTGGACTGGAGCTATGGACTAAGTTGTAGAGTGCCAAATGTTAGTGAAAAAGCCAAGTAAGAGTGCGAAGTCCTGGTACCAGTACACACACCTCCCCCCACACACCTACACACACATACACAAGGTTCAAATAGTAACTTTTGTTATACAGGTTTTACTATAATAAAATTTTTGAGTTTTATAAAAGCAAAATGTTTATGCAACTTTATGCAGAATATCTTACATGAATAATTATGTATAAGTTAGTTGCAGTTAACTCGTTGCTGTTGGAGGGCCATGGACTAAAAGCCTGGGTATCAGCTGGAAGCTTAGTAGATGTGTAGACTCCTAGGTCTGCTCCAGGTGAACTGATTCACAATATGCAGCCAAACCATAGCCCAAGGATTTTCTATTCTCAATGTTGGAGAATCACTAAAGGACTTGATATGATTGTAATCGCTTAGTGAAACATTTGTTGACTTTGATTATGTATTCTTCTGTTTTGTATTTCAGGATCATTGTACTTTTATTTTTTGCCATCCTGGGGCTTAAACTCAGGGCCTGGTTCTGTCCTTGGACTTTTTGGTAGTATAAGATGCTCATGGACTTTCTTGCCCTGGTTGACTTTGAACTGCCATCCTCAGATCTCAGTCTCCTGAGTAGCTGAGATTACAGGTGTGAGCCAGGGACACTCAGTGTAGTTTGTGTTCTCATTGCTGGATAGTGTCCCATTGTGTGGCTTGATCCCAGTGAAAGAAATATAGCATGCCTTTTAGTCACATGTAGGGGTATCCAGTGTGGGGTTCTCACTAGCTGTACAGGTAGGCAAACCTGGTGTTTTTAATGAGGGTAGACATAGGGAAACACCTGCTACATTTGTGGGGAATCACCGAGGACCTGAAGTACTGGGTTAGTCAGTTACTAGATTTAGCTTAACAGGTTTGGCTTTCTCTTTTCTAAATGATTAACCTCATTCTTCATAAAAAACCAGTGTTCCTGGCCCCATCCAATTCTCAAGAGCTGTGACAAATCTCAAATGTATTAATCTCACCTGCAGGATTTACAAATCATGACCCAAACGTTATGGCTAACATTTCAAAGTCATCTTGGGTCCATGAGCTGTGCAGAAGACAGCTGGAAAATCTAGGCTTTGGCTACAGGGAGAATGCCTGCCGAGACATTAAGAGGGTTTTCTTTGTTGTAGAGAGGGTTGGGAGCCTTTTTGCCAAAGCCAAGGCCAATCAGGCTTGCCTGTCTTCCGAAGGCCTCATTAACAAGCCAGGGGTAAGCACAGGGGCTGGGTGCCTGCAGAGATGTGAATTGAGCCATCCGTGTCCCAGGGTTTATGATTAATGATAAATACAAGGCATTTGAGGGTTTCAATAACTAGCCCCCCCCCCCAAAACACAACAACAACAAAACCCAACCCTACTTGGAATTCTAAGGCCAGTAGGCTTACAGTTGCTGGCTGAGGAACAGAAATCTCCTACCACTGACTAAATCATAGAGGACCCTGCAATGTGCCACCCTCCCTGGCTCTTAGTGTGGAAGGCCTTCCTTTGTGTCATGCAGGACTTTGGGTCAGGGAATGTGTCAGATCCATTTCCAGGGGTGCCCCAGTATCATATAAATGACCCTGGCTCCCGAAGCATAGAGGGGCAGATTTGGTAATCTTATTCCCTGCAGGGATGGTAGAACTGAGTTGTACAGGCAAGCTTTGATCCTCACAAGTTACAAAGCACAAATAAAATAGAAGGTATGCAAATTAGGCCCCAATGAATAGTGCTAATTAGCATCTCCTGGAAGCTTGGGAGGAGAAGCTTTGAGTGCTGGCCAGAGAGGAAAGCCTCCCTTGTATCTGTCATTGTAAAAGCATGTCTGGTCAGGCAACACTTTTAGACTCTCTGGGAGGGAAGAAGGAAGCCACAGTCCTCTACTTGGCTACTTCAGCCCTCTCAGGTCTAGAGTGCTGTCATGCCCAGTGATTTGATGTGAGAGGAAGAATCCAGCTGTTAGGTCCGAGGGGAAAGATGGCCTTTTTTCTTTGTGCAAAACTACATATAGGCCTCTTCCTCTTTGTTGTTTCTGTGCAGCACTGCACTGTGTACCTCTCTAGAAGTCCCCACCTAGCACCTGTAACCCAGGTAACTGGCACACCAGGGGGCATTGGGCCATCACTCAGGCTCTAAGGTCACTGCTTCATCCACTCCCATCACATCTCCTTCTCCCATTCCTTATATAATCTCTCTGCCGTTAGTTCCAAGCTGCTACACTCCACACACTACACCCTACTCTAGAGCCCAGCCTGGCAGTTTGGCTGTGCTACATAAACTCTTTTCTGCCTGAACCACGTGGCAGTCTCCTCTAGGCAACCCTTACACCGGTGAGAATAAACTTCCCTGCTTCCCTACCCTTGGGGACCCTGCCTGACTTTGGCTTTACTGAGTTCTGAGTGGATAATTTGGGTCTTCCATTAGCCTCTCGGAGAGGAGACCAAGACAGCCCAAGGCTCCCACAAAATCGGGAAGAAAGTGGCTAGGCTCCAGAGCAGGGAGGAAGAGAAACAAAACAAAACAAAACTATGGCTTCAAAGAACAGAAGAAGCCATTCCCACTAATGTCCTTGATCACATAGAGCAGCGGGGTTCATTGTACCTCAGCATAGATCCCTGCATAATGAAGTTAAAGAGTAAAAATATTAAACGTAAAGAATAACAGACAGAGCCAGGTGCTGATGGCTCAAGCCTGTCATCTTAGCTACGTAGGAGGCTGAGCTGGAAAGGATTGAGGTGTGAGATAAGCCCAGATAGAAAAGGTCAAAATTTCTTAGGAAAGGGCAGGGCATGGTAATTTTTGCCTGGCACCCCAGCTACATGGAAGCATAGGTAAGAGGATCAGGATTTTAGGCTGACTCAGGCAAAATGTGAGACCTGATCTGAAAAATAACCTAAAGTAAAAAAGGGCTGGGGATGTGGTTCAAGTGACATAGCGATTGCTTGCCAAGCACAAGGTCCTAATTCCAAATCCAGTATCACCAAAGCAAGCAAGCAAGCAAGCAAGCAATCCTAGAGGATACATCTTAGTTGGGATGGTGTTTCCTAAGTCGACATCTTGTAACTAGACAGTGTTGCACAATGCTCCTATAAAAACCCAGGCACTTGGTTTTTAGAGAGCAGGATGATAAAAATCCAAGAACATAGTAGGGGTAGTGGTGGGCAATGCGACAGATGGTTGGTCTTCCTCTTTTTTTTTTTTTTTTAAATAAATTTAAGTACCAGTGTTTGAACTTAGGGTCTTGTGCTCACTTGGCTTGCCTGGCTAGTGTTCTACCACTTAAGCCATGCCTCTAGCCTGACTTTTTGATGGATTTTTGAAATGAAGTCTCTCAGGCTCCCCTAGTCCCCAACTGACTTTGAACTACAGTCTTCTACATCTCAGCCTCTTGAGTAGATTGGTTTACAGACATGAGCCATGCAAAGCTGGCTCTGTCCAACACCTTCTTATGGATGTCACCTTTTTTGAGGAGCTTTCTGGAACATGGGGACAGGGAGATGAAAGACACATTATTTAGTCATACCTTCCCCTTGCTTCTGGGGGGCCTTCCACCAAGTTCTTCAGCTTCTCTTTGCCCAGTCTCTAGCCTGCAGACAAAGAATGCCAGGTGAAAGGCGCCCCCTCTTTCTGGTGGTGGCCCTATCACTTGGAACACTTTGGTCCTGGGATATTGTGGGAGCAAGTAAGTACACAGAGGTACCTGGAGAGCTAAGCAGGAATGCACAGAGAAGGTGGCTGCCTTTTAGAAGTCACACAGCAGTCCTGGAATATCTGGTTTTGTTATTTGCATTTTAGCAGCTCAGTCACTGTGAGTTTTGTCGTGTGCATTTCAATGTTTCCCAGATTAACATCTCAGAATGCTCTTCATGGCAGTGTCACAAGTATTTCCAGGTCTGGCTGGAGCAGGAGCTGGTGAGGCACTGGAGACAGTCCAGCAGGATCATGTGATAGTGTGTGAGGTCAGGCAGGGGTAGCAGCAGTGGGCTGGACACTCAGGTAGAAAGAACCACTGCTGCTGCTCACTGCTCAGTCAGTTCCACAGCAGGGAGACCAACACATGTGGGTCACTGCACAAGCGTTTTTTCCCTCACAGAGCAAAGTAAAGGTGACATTTCTAGAAGAGAATGACAATTAAAGCACTCAGACAAAGGACCAACATTCCCAAGCCTTTTGGAAAGCCTGATGATTGTTTTACTCACCTCAACTAATTCATTTGTAGTTTTAATAAGAGAAAAGCAAGGCAGATGTTAGTGGTTCAGACATGTAATCGTAGCTACTTAGTTAGATGAGATCTGAGGATTCAAGTTCAAAGCCAGCCTTGGCAGAAAAAGTCTGTAGGACCCATATATCCAATTAACCAATAGGAAGTCAGAAGTGGAGGTGTGGCTCAAGTGGTTGTGCACTATCCTTGCCTATCAGGAGTAAGGGACAACAGATAGGCCCTGAGTTCAAGCCTCATGTTGGCACACAAAAGAAGTCAAGTCATTTATTAAGTTCTTACTGTGTGTGAGGACCAGCGAAGTGTGCAGCCCGTGATTTGAACAAGCCCCTGATGGCTACTTGTAAATTTTCAGAGATTTACAAAAGACAGCTCTTAAAACACAGCCACTATTCAAAGTGACATTATATTAACTTAAAATTAGAGTGCTAAAACAAAGTTAATAAACGCTCCAAATTCACCTCATTCTAAATGCATATGTTGTATTGTTAATCATGACCTTGAATGTCTAGTTATTGTATCCATATCGAAAATAGTGGGAAATAAACAACTACCCTAAATCTCTTTGTCACATGGAAATTGACCAGGGTGAATATAGCACAGAAATCAGTGGAGATAACAAATCAGAGCTTGATTTGTTGTTTTGCTGATTGTCTATTTAGTCTCTGTGTGTGTGTGTGTGTGTGTGTGTGTGTGTGTGTGTGCACACCAGTGTTGGGATTTGAACTCAAGGCCTAGGCACTACCCTTAGTTTTCCATCTGATTTGGGGAGGGGAAGGGGAAGCATAAAAACATGGAACAAAAGGTGAAGCTATTTAGCAGTGATACTCACTAGATATGCTGTGGTGGAAAAGAACTATACAACTTGGAGGGGAAGGTAGATAGGAGGAGAAAAACCAGGAGGGGGTGACACTGTTCAAAATGAAAAGTACTCATTACCTGACTTATGCAACTGTAATTCTTCAATACATCACCTTTACAATAAAATTAAAATAAAATAATAATAAAAAGAAATGGAGGCCTCTCTTACTCTCTCACTACCTTTAGCTCCTTATTCACAATCAGCAGGACTCAACCAGGACCTGTTCAATTTCTAGCTGTAGCCCAGTATACAGGAGACATGTCAAAGAATAAAGGGAGAGTCATTTTCATTCCCCCATTCTTCCCAGGACTCTTAAGAGCTTCGATAGACAAATGCAATAGGGCAGCATCCTTGCTCCTCCCGATCCGTTTCCAATTCAGAGAGCAGTAGAATCTGATGAAAAGTCACAGCAGACTGTCATTTCTCTGCTCAGGAACTGCCAGTGGCTCCACTTCATCCAGAGGTAACTGCAAGCTTCACAATGGTGAATCTCCCATGGAACTCCATGGATCTGATTTCCTAGTTGTCCCTTTGAACTCTTCACCAGCCATACACCAATCTTGTTCCTAGTACTCACTGGGACCTGCCTCCAGCCGTCTGCCTGGAAGACTCTTCCCCAGATAGCCACTTGGCTCATTCCTCCAACTCCTTCAGATCTGAGATATGGAGCTGCTTAGCCCTGCAGACTGGCCTGTCCTTCTCCTGCTGCTCCTCCTTACCCTGTTCTGTGATTTTGTAACATTTATCATCTTCTTCCATTACATATATTTTAGTTATTTCATATTTGTAGACCTTTCCTTTCTTCCTTTCTTTTTTTGCTAGTCCTGGTTCTTGAATTCAGGGGTGGGCACTGTCCTTGGGCTTTTCTCCCATCCAAGTACTAACCAGGCCCAACCCAGCTTAGCTTAAGAGGTCAGACGAGATCAGGTGCGTTCAGGGTGGTATGGCCATAGACATGTCCTTGGGCTTTCTCAAGGCTAGCACTCCACCACTTGAGCCACAGTACCACTTTCGACTTTTTCTGTGTATGTGGTATCAAGGAATTGAACCCAGGGCTTTATGCATGCTAGACAAGCACTCTACCAGTAGGCCACACTCCCAGCCTCCATATTTGTAGTTTTTCTTAACTTAGTGATCAAGTAAACCACATTCTTAAAAAAAAAAACATATTTTGCCCCCTAATTTATTTTAAATGTTGAAAACATAATAGAACTTGAATATTCACTGAAAGATATGTACTCATTAAGATGAGGGACCTAAGGCTACTTAAAATTATAACTATTTTTCACATCCATCCATTTCCCTGAAAATCACATAATTTCATTCTTCCTGATGGCTGCAAAACATTCTATTGTATATGAATACTATATATATGTTTTTTTTTGCTGAAATCATCCATTGTAGGACATCTGGGCTGTTTGCATAAGTTGGCTATTATGAACTGTGCTGCAATGAACATGGATGCGCAGGTGCTTTTGTTATATCCTGTCTTGCAGTCTTTCTGGATAAATGTCCAAGAATGGTGTTGTTAGATTATGTTTAGTTTCTGGAAGAATTTCCATACAGATTTCCAATCCCAACTACAATGTATTAGGGTCCCTTCTCTCCTACATTCTCATCAGCATTAGTGGTTGATTGTATTCTTTTTTATTGTTGGGATAATGTATAGAGGGATTACAGTTACATTCATCAGGTAGTAGGTGCATTACTTCTCACCCCCTTGGTCCCCATTTCCCACCTCTACCCCTCCCAATCATCTTGTTTGATTGTATTCTTGAGGATGATAATTCCTGTTTTTGTTTTTGTTTTTTTTTGGTCATGGGTCTTGAACTTGGCCTGGGCTCTGTCCCTGAGCTCTTCAGCTCAAGGCTAACACCCTACCCTGGAGCTAAGCCCCACTTCCCATTTTCTAGAGGTTAATTGGAGATAAGAATCTTAAGTCCTTTTATGCCAGGGCTGGCTTTGAACCTTGGTCCTCAGATCTCAGCCTCCTGAGTAGCTAGGATTACAGGCATGAGCCACTATACCAGGCCCCATTTGGATTTTTATTATCTTTTATGGACAGGGGTGTGGGGACATTTTCTTCATGTATTTATTGAGGAAAAAAATCACACTGAGTGAAGTAAACCAGGCGCAGAAAGATAAAGGATGAATGTTTTCTGACATGTGATCTTAGACCCAAATACAACTCTCATGTCAACATACATAGGGACAATATGAATGTACATATATCAAGCTGAACAGAATTTATAGAGAATAAAACTCCATGGAGTAAACCCTTTGAACAATTAACAGTTTAATAAAATGAATATCAGTAAGTAGAAACATGTTTGAATTGAGGGTGTAGCGATGGGAGAGGGTGATTAAAAAAGGGACCAAGGGACAGTACAGTCTGGATGCTCAATATACATATGTGATAAAGGAAGAGAGAAACATAAACTGAGTCCTGAGGGGGAGAGGAAGAGAGGATGGGGGAGAATGATCAAAGGAGTGGCTCTGATCAAGAAGCTGAGTGCTGGTGGCTCCTGCCTGTAATCCTAGCTACTCAGAAGGCTGGTCAGGGCAGAAAAGTCTGTGGCAATCTTATCTCCAATTAATTAACAAGAGGACAGAATCAAAGATGTGACTCAAGTGATAGAGCAGGTTGTGAGTAGAAAAAGGTAAGGTACAGTTCCCAGTCCTGAATTCAAACCCTAGTACCAGAACACACACACACACACACACACACACACACACACACACACACACACACACACATTTTTTTTAAGCACTGGATACATTAATGGACATGTTGAATCATATTACTTTAGTACAAGCACTTGAAGAGTTAAAAAATTATTTTAAAGAAAAAAGTTGCAAAGTATTGAGGCATTCAGGAGTAGAAGCCAATCTTCTCTGTACTATAACACTCCTTTGCTTTCATCAAGGAGCAAATCTTAGAGAGAAACTTGTAAGAGTTTGACTTGCTAAGGGGACGATGCCCTGGGGATTTTCTGCATTTGCGTGTTTGTCAAGGTGAAGAGCACTCTGGAAAAGACTTAGAAATGTTTATTCCCAATCAATACATTTTCTTAAGACTGTCTTTTTGTTGAGATGAGTTTGTATTCACCATCAATACTGGTAGAGTACATTTCAAGCAAGGGGTTGTTGCTGCCAGTGGCTGTGGAGGTGGGGAGGGAGCGTGGCTGAAGAGGAGGACTAGAAGAACGTTAGCTCCATCATGTAAACCTGTCTATTAATAAAGCTAGCACCTCCTTGATGACAGGGAACTCTGGGAAAGCAAACAGAAAATTGCTTTCTTTTAAAGAGCCAGAAGTCCTGAGTCAGAGTCTCTGAATCCCCTCACAGATGGGCACCAAATTCAGGGCATGGCTGTTCTCCCTTAGCTTTTTTTGTACAGGCTGGCACTCTGTCACTTATGTCAGCGCTCCAATTTTAGCATTTTGGTGGTTGATTGGAGATAAGAGTGTCATGGATTTTCCTGCCCCGGGGTTGGTTTCAAATTGTTATTCTCAGATCTCAACCTCCTGAGTAGCTAGCATGGTAGGTATGGGCCACTGTCTAGCTAGCTAGATTGTTTTCTAGACAGTCCTCTGTCACCAATCACTGAGTTCACTTATTTTAGTAATCTCTTGCTACCTAATAGATTACTGCAAAACTTGGTGGATAAAATAACAAGTGCTGAATTTCCTTCCAGTTCTTTGACTCAGCTGGATGGTCTTGTGCTAGAATCATTCACTGGCTGTACTTAGCTGGTAACTAGGCTAAGCTGTAATTCTCTGGGGCTCCTTCATATGGCATTTGTTTGTTTGTTTGTATGTTTGTTTGCCAGTCCTGGGGCATCAACTTAGAGCTTGAGCACTGCCCTTGGGCTTTCTCAGGCTAGAGCTGTACCACTTGAGCCACAGTACCACTTCTGGCTTTTTTCTATATATGTGGTACTGAGGAATCAAACTCGGGTCTTCATGCATGTTAGGCAACACTCTACCACTAGGCCAAACTCCTGGCCCCATGGCCATTTCTTTTTTTCCAAAGCCTTGGGTACCCTCAAAGCATGGAGATCTTGAGGCTGAGCATTGGAAGCTGTGTAGAAAAATGTTTCTACCATGGTTTAATGGTGAAAACAGGATACAGAGCCAGCCTGTGTTCAAGGAGAAGGGACTCTATCTCTTACTGGGAAGTGGTGAAGAAGTTGTGACCATGACACAACCAATGCAGGTAGTCAGTCCTTATTTTCAACTGTATGTTATCTCACCTCTCTGCGCCATAAATGATGCAACTAGAAGATTAAAAGATGCCAAGTGCCAGTGGCTCAAGTCTATAGGCCTAGCTACTCAGGAGGCTAGTATCTGAGGATTGAGATGTGAAGCCAGTCCAGGCAGAAAAGACTGTAAGACTTTTTAGTAAAAAGCTGGAAGTTGCCAGGCCTCGGTGGCTCATGTTTGTAATCATAGCTACTCAGGAGGCTGAGATCTGAGGATCACAGTTCAGTGCCAGCTCTGGCAGAAAAGTCTGTGAGTCTCTTATCTCCAGTTAACCACCAGAAAACTAGAAGTGGTGCTGTGGCTCAAAGTGGCAAAGCATTAACCTTGAGCCAAAGAGCTTAGAGACAGCACTCAGGCCTTGAGTTCGTTTCACAACCAGAAAATAAAAGCTGGAAGTGGAGCTGTGGTTTAAGTGATAGAATGTCAGCCTTGAGAGCAGAAAAAGCTAAGGGACAGTGCACAATCTTCCCCCCCGCCCCCTGACGCCCACCCCACAAGCATGCATGCACGAATGAAGAAAATCTAAGATCCTTGACATGCTTGACATATGGACAGTCAAAACCTGCCTCTCTATTTCTGAGGACTCCTTTTGCCTTGGGCAAATTTTCACCTTCGGAAGGACACTGAAATTCCATCTCTCCAGAACATGGACAACTTCTACCTGAAACCAGTCTGCCTTGCCATACAACTTTCTCCACAAAACCCAGTCCCTGTCACTAGCCAAGTTCCCGCAATACCTATCAATCTCTAGTACTGACACACACACACACACACACACACACACACACACACACACACACACACACACACGCTCGCACAGAGTCACAAGTGGGGGCAGGGGAGAGTTAGAAGAGTAGATTGGTTTATAATGTTTGGCTCAGTATGCTAATATAGCCACTCTGCCACTGGGTCCTCCGGTGGTGGCTCTGTCATGTTGGTGTAGAACATTGGAGTTTCTTTCCCCCAGGGCTTTCCCAGACCCTCATACGTGTAAGTTCCTCTATCCTGCTTTCAGGGGTGTGACATTAGAAGATCCAGGACCAGCACCCCAACCAAATAACAATGTTTTGAACATTTTTTTTTTTTACCTTTCTTTAGTTCTCCTCCTGCTAGTCTTATCTCTTCAAGTATGAAAATTGCTTTAACATCATTTCTTGTGTCCTCTCAAGTGCATGGTTCAAAGTATCAATCTCTAATTTGCCAAGTTGGCTTTAGATCTTTAAACCTGTGTTTCTCTAATTCAGAGCAAAGTAGCTTTCTTGCTTTTTTCCCTTTGCTTCCTTTTTCTCGCTTGGACTTTTTTTTTTTTTTTTTTGCCAGTCCCGGGCTTGGGCTCAGGGCCTGAGCACTGTCCTTGGACTTTCTCAAGGCTACAGCTCTACCACTTGAGCCTCAGCACTACTTCTGGCTTTTTTCTATGTATGTGGTACCAAGGAATTGAACCCGGGTCTTCGTGCATGCTAGGCAAGCACTTTAACCACTAGGCCAAACTCCCAGCCCCTCCCTTGGACTTTTAAATATCAATAAAATCTGGCCCTTATATAAGAAAACACTCTCACTAGTGGACTGTAGTAGAGCATAACCTGTGTTCCTAGCATGTGGGAGGCTGAGGCAGGAAGATCACATGTTCAAAGCTAGTGTGAGCTATATAGCAAGACCTTGTTCAAAACAAAACAACCAACAAATCAATAAAACAAAACAAAAACTGGCCAGGTGCTGGTGGCTCATGCTGATGGCTTCCTAGCCTCTCAGGAAGCTGAGATTAGAGGGTCGAAGTTCAGAGTCATCCAAGGCAGGAAAGTGTGAGATAATTACCTTCAATTAGTCATCAGAAAACTGCAAGTGACACTTAGGGACAAGACCCTAAGTTTAAGCCCCATGATCCACAAAAGAAACAAAAGACAAAGAAAGATACCTGCCTTGCCAAGGCTGCATCAAAAACTTTCTAGCTCCAGAGCCCACCCAGCTCACTTTGCTCATGGCAGAGAATGCACCCTCCTTCCACTCGAGGCCAGGAAGCACGGGCTAAGAGTTCTACTCTTAGTGCCAGAGAAATCGCCTACATTTCAAGAGCAAGTACCATGCCGTCCTGGACTACAATGCAGAGACTGATGTAAATGCCAAAACTTCAAAGAAAAAAACCAAACTCAACACACTCCCACGAAGCTTTTCGATCAAAGAGAAATCCAAACTGTGATCACAGATTATTTAGAAAACAATGATAACAAGAACATTACATAAGTGGTAAGGCCAAAGTTGGGCACAAGAACAACTAGAAATTTTAGAGGATTTTTATAACTAAACAAGATAAAAAGAATATAAATAAACTGTTCAACTCCAAGTTCAAAAGAGAGACAAGGGAATATGACTAAAAATAAAAGAAACAAAAGCTCACTAAAGCAGAAATTAGTGATCAGGAAAGAGAAAAATCAGTAGATCTGATAAAAGAGCAATTTTAAACAGTAGATATTAAAGAGAAACTTTTTGCAAAGCTGATCAAGGGGAAAAAAGGAAATGAGTTGATGGAACAAAGGCAAGAATATAACTACCTACAAAGAAAGGAGAGCCAGTGCCAGTGGCTCATACATGTAATCCAAGCTACTCAGGAGGCTGAGATCTGAGGAATATAGTTCAAAGCCAGCCAGGAGCAGGAAAGTCTGTGAGACTTGTTTCCAATTAACCACCAGAAAGCCAGAAGTGGCACTGTGGCTCAAAGTGGTAGAGCATTAGCCTTGAGCACAAAAGCTCAGAGACAGTGTCCAGTCCCTGAGTTCAAGCCCTACAACTGATAAAAAAGAAAAAAAAGTAAAAGAAAAGAAAAAGGAGATTTACAGAATGTTTGTCAGGATATTGACATGTAGCCCAGGCTGATCTCAAATTCATAATCCCACTGCCTTTGTCTCCCAAGGGCAAGGATTACAGGAATGTACTATCATGCTTCAGCTTATTTTTTGCAGATTATTATGTTGAACTTTGCAAAAGGGGCTGATATCTTTTCAGGTGCTGGTGGCTTATACCTGTAATCCAAACTACTCAGAAGACTGAGATCAGGAAGATCAAGTTTCTAGGCCAGCACAGATAGAAAAATTCTGACTCCATCTCCAAAATTTCCAGCAAAATGCAATGCTAGAGGTGTGGCTCAAGGGTTAGAGCACCAGTAGAGCAAGCAGGCCAAGTAAGTGTGAAGTCCTAAGGTCAAGTCCTGGTACTAGTATACATACCACACAGAATTTGTGGTATTTGGAGGAAAAATGAATGATTTTCTAACAGGTTATAAATGATAAACTTTATTCAAGAGTACAGAAGAAAAAGTTGGAAAGCTGTCAAGTTTAGAGTTCACAAGCTAGTTCCATGAGGATGCTGTGGAGCTCAGTGGTCTGGCTACCCAGGCTGCTCCCTCAGGGGTGTGAATGGAGCAGGTTTCACAGGAAGTGCCATCTTCATGCCTAAAGCTGCTATCTAGTCCCAGACATGAATCCAATTCTATCCTAAATCTGGAGTAAAATGCTAACAAATTCAATGAAATAGTACCACAAAAGAACGAAGTAATGGGAAATGGCACTGTGGCTCCAGTGGTAGAGCATGAGCCTTCAGCTGAATTGCTCGGGGACTAAGAAAAAAGAACAATGTGATGTGAGTGAAGTTTTTCTGAGAATGAAGGCATAATAGAAAGTGCCACTGTTGATTTTTTTGAAGGCTAATTTTGCAGACTTTATGTAATTTGAAATGCATTGGATCTGACCTAGCCATTCCCCTTAGAATCATCTGTATCCTAAAGAAACAGAAAAAGCCAGAAGTGGAGCTATGGCTCAAGTGGTAGAGCTCTAGGCTTCAGCAAAAAAATCTCAGGGATAGCACCCAGATCCTGAGTTCAAGTCCTAGGACTGATTAAAAAAAGAAGATTTGTATGAGATACAGTGGTGAGTGCATGCCTAGTATGTACAAAGCCCTGAACTGTAAACTGTTCAAACTTCAGAACTGTAAAAAAGGAAAAGAAAAAAAATCACAATAACAAAAAACCCAACTAGACTGCTAAAATAAAATTATATAACTGCCCCAAATTATTTTAAGATGAATATTTAATTTCAGAACTCACTGAACAAATCTGAAGTGTGTCACCATTTTCTTCAGAAATTCTGCTCAGACATAGAATAATGGCTGGGCATCAATGAATGACACCAGGAATCCCAGCAACACAGGAGGCTAGGTCAGAGGATCACCCTTGCAGGCCAGTCTTGGCAGAAAAATCCGAGAGACTCTTATCTCTAACTGGCAAAAAGCCAGAAGTGGAGCTGTGGCTCCAGTGGCAGAGCGTCAGCCTTGAGTAGAAAAAGCTGTGAGATTTCAAGTACTGGTGTACAGAGAGAGAAAGAGAGAGGAGGGGAAAGGAGGGAGGGAGGAGCAGAATCTGGGGGTGGGAGGAGGAGGGGACAGTGACTTCAATTCTAGATGAGGAAAAGGCGAATTTCCCATGGTAAAGTACTTAGAATAGTTGTCATGAATTTTTCTTTTTATGAATATACAATATCAAAGTTTCGGAGATTTCCTGTGAGTAACCCCTAAACCACAGTGCCAGTCCTTTCCCTGTAAAGGTTGCATGGAATCAGCTTGAAGGAGTCCCACCTTCTAAAGTAATCAGGGCCTGGAGAGAGGCGGCTGACTGGTGCGGAGCAAAGTCTTCCAGGTGATGTGCATGGCCACCTCTAAGCCACCATACCTGCTTATTTTAAAAACTTGGAGACAAGATACGCTGGCCTTATGGAAGTCTTCTAAAATAATCTGACTTGTTACCAGTGTGAAAAGATAAAAGTGCAAAGGACTTTGCAGGAACAGCTAGCTGATGTTAGGAAGAGTGGAAGGTGCTGGCTGCTTCTGCAGGGATGCAGGTGGGTGGAGGAGACTGAATCAGCATGCTGGCTACCAGGCAGGGCCCCATCACCACTTTGCTTGGGGTCTGCCCAAGCGTGGGTTTACCCTGGGCAGTCACCTTTCCAGTGCCTCACGTTCAAGTGCAGGAACAGTGTCTGTCAGTGTAAAACTAGAACTGTACTTAAATCAACATCATAAAAACAAACAGTCATAATTGCCTTCGCAACAAACTTTTTGTTGTGACTGGGATTTGAATTCAAGTCTTAGCATTTGGCTAGGCAGACACACTATCACGTGAGTTACACCTCCAGCCCTTCATGCATTTGCTAGTGTTCAAAGAGGATATCATGCTTTTTGTTCTCACTGGCTTTGGATGCAGATCTTCTCACTCGGGCCTTCTATGTAATAGCTGGGATCACAGGTATTTGCTACCCTTCCTATCTTGTTCTTTGAGATAGATCTAGCTAACTTTTTTTTAAAACAGAATTTATTAACATTGATTTTTACATTATATTTCAAATGACAAGTTTAACAAACAAGTGTTCAAGAAGGGAATCTCTACATACTATCACTGAGACTTTGTTTTTAGAACTTAATCAAAATTAGGCTAAGGGTTTGTATGTCATAGAAACATATTAATTTATGAAATAAAACATTATGTCTATAGAGTCATAGGTTTTTATGTCTATATAGTTATGTTTATATTTCCATTACTATGTTATAACATTGGGTATGCAAATATTGAGTCCTTGCTCTTATACTCTTTGGATTTAATAGCCACATATTAAGGGTACCATGCGCCTTTTGTTCCTTAGGTCTTGACTTGTCTCACTCAACATGATTCGCTCTAGATTCATCCACTTCCCTGTGAATGCCATTATTTTATCTTGTTGGTTGGCTATGTAGAAATCCATTGTGTGTGTGTGTGTGTGTATATATATATGTGTGTGTGTGTATATATATGTGTGTGTGTGTGTGTATACATATATATATATATATATATATATATATATATATATATATACCACATTTTCTGTATCCATTCATCTGCATCTGGATTGTTTCCATCGCCTGGCTATTGTGAATAGTGCAGAGATAATCATAGCTGAGCAGGTGTCCTTATCATATCTTGGGTTATGATGTTCAGGATAGATGCCCAGAAGTGGTATGGTGGGATCATAGGGAAGGTCAATTTTCAGTTCTTTAAGAAACCTCCACACAGCTTTCCAGAGTAGCTGAACTAGTTTACCTTCCCACTAGCAGTGTAGTAGGGTACCTTTTTCTCCACAACCCCGCCAACAACTGTGATTGTCTGAGTTCAAAATCTTGGCTATTCTTGTTGGGGTAAGGTGGTATCTTAGGGTTGTTTTTATTTGCATTTCCTTTATGACCATGGATGATGGACATTTTCTCATATGCTTTTCTGCCATTTTAATCTCTTCTTCTGATAAGTCTCTCTTTAGTTCCCTTGCCCATTTAGTGAATGGTTTGTTGGGTTTGGGGGGGATTAGTTTCTTGAGTTCCCTGTAGATACTGGATATTAAGCATTTGTCAGATGTATTTTTTTTAAACCTCACAGACTAGTCTAGAACCTTGATCCCCTCATCTCTACCTCTCAAGTACTCACAGAAATGAGCTACAATACCTGGACAGCCAAAACACATTTTTTTTAAGGGAGACAAAAAAATACATGCACTCTAATAATTAAAAGGAGCACTTAGAATGATTTATTTGGTATTTATATTTTATTTAAGATTTTAGAGGTGGAGAATTTAGCCTGGCAGTGTTAGTATCCTCCGGAGCTGATTAGGAAAATGGACTCTAGTGCACAACCCAGACCCCACTCTGTGCTTTGACTGAAATTGAAGTGAGCAGGGGATGAGGATGGTCTGCTCTTTGTGATGGAGTTGTGTGTGTGTGTGTGTGTGTGTGTGTGTGTGTGTGTGTGCCAGTATTAGGGCTTGAACTTAAGGCCTGGGCACTATCCCTGACCTTTTGTGCTCAAGACTAGCACTTTATCATAGCTCCACTTCTAGCTGTTTAGTGTTTAGCTGGAGTTAGATATCTCATGGACTTCCCTGTGCAGGATGGCTTCAAACTATGATCTTTAAATTGCAGTCTCCTGAGTAGTCAGAATTACAGGTGTGAGCCACCAGTGTCCAGCCCAGTTGTAGATGTTGAAGACAGAGTAATTCATGACATTTTGTAATATACTTATGTTAAGTCAGATTTCCAGGAGTTGATGAATCCCCTACTTCATATAACCCCCAATCGTACTTCATAGTAGCACTGGCTAGCAGATTCCATGGAAGTATTTAGATGTGGTATAAGAAAGTTCTTCAAGGTGAGAATGTTGGAAGCTTGATGCTCAGCATGGTGGAGGACCTGGGGTCTGCCAATGGAAGGACTAAGGTACTTTTTAAGGTTTTTGGCCAGTCCCGGGGCTTGAACTCAGGGCCTGAGCCATTGGGCTTTCTTAAGGCTAGAGCTCTACCACTTGAGCCAATGCACCACTTCTGGCTTTTTCTATGTATGTGCTACTGAGGAATTGAACCTGGGTCTTCGTGCATGCTAGGTAAGCACTTTACCACTAGGCCAAACTCCTGGCCCCAGGACTAAGGTACTTCTTAAAGAGCCCTGGGTCTTTCTCATTCTTCTTTTCCTCCTTTCTTTTGTAGTGCTGGTTTCATGGCTTGAACTCAAGGTTTCAAGCTCTTTCTCAGCTTTGTTGCGCAAAGCTGGCGGTCTACTACTTGAGTCATACCTCCATTCTAGTATTTTGCTTCTTAACTGGAGATGACATCTAGTTTACTTTTTTGTCAGGCTGACTTTGAACTGTAATACACAGATGTTCTGAGTGTCTAGGATAACAAGCATGAGCCACTGGAGCTGTTTTATAGAAACAACCACAAAAATGGATCAGATACTAGTGGCACTTACCTGTAGTCCTGCCTACTCAGGAGGCAGAAACATGAGGATCATGGTTTGAAGCTAGCTGGGACAGAAACATCCATGAGATACTTATTTCCAATTATCTAACGATGAGCCAGAAGTAGAGATATGGCTCAAGCTGTAGAACACTAGTCTTGAATGGGGAAAAAAAAATCTAAGGGCGAGCATGAGGTTCCAAGGTTAAGCCCCAGTACTGGCATACAAACATACACAGAGACAAAAAATGGATGAATGCATTAACACAAAGCAGTTACTACATGCTAGTTATTACCCTGGATTCTCCTGAATTCATTCACTTAATCTCCCTGCAAGCCTGGGAGGCGGGTCTGCCTTTATACACAGCTTACAGACCACAAGGCTCAGATCCAGAGACATTTTCTAGGACATAATGCTAATAAGTAGCAAATCCAGGGCTTGGACCTGAACTCTTAGCCATTATGCTGGGCCTCCTGGGTATAGAATGTGTTCATCCATCCACCCATATGAAGGATGCATACTCAAGCACTTTTATTTATGGGAACATGGTGAAGAAGTTTAGGGCTCATTAGCTTGGGAGATAAATCCAAGTGCTACAGTGACATAAAAAAAACCTTTCATAATCTGATCGAACCAGTTTTTCTGAGCCCCACTTTTTTGTCTCCCACCATGAAACTTTTGTTCTGAACTCTGTCATTTGGTCCTACCATCCAGGAGGCTCCCGGCAGTACATGTGGCTCCAGCCATTCCTTCCTCTCCCCCCTGTTCTTCCAAACCCAGTTCAGGAGATGTCGGCCTTTTCTCAGATATCTAAGACCATCACAGAGTGGCTCAGGACCATGCATTTTCTACATACTTCTTCCGGAGGCTAGTCCTACAAATTTGTAATTATCTGATTACTTGTCTACTTCTCTAGAAGGTAGTGCTCCCCCTCCATCTCATTGGTAGCATAGGCTGGCTGCAGATTCTCAGTCCTCCTGCTTTAGCCTCCCAAGTGTTGGGACTATAAGCATGCACTACCATGCTTGGCTTAGCCTCTTTATTTTTGTACATCCTAGTGCAGAGCATGGCACTTATTAGGTGGTTTGAATGAATGAATGAATGAATGATGAGAGATGGTGTCATTTGTGCAGCAGCCACCAGAGGGGGCAGATGAACAGATTCTGGGAACAGCACTCTCCTGAATCCCCTGGTCATAGATTTCTGGAATTCATCTAGGGCTGGGAGAGGAGATGAGTGATCACACAACCACTATTATACACAGGATTTTAAATAAATCCTTCCAGGTTAGCACAGTGACATTTCAGTTCCTAATTTTTAAAAGCATGTATCTTGAATCCAGATAGAGTTCAAGTCAGAAAAGTTAGATCCTGGTTCTAGTTCTAGCATTGTTCTAGCTTATTTGATCTCAGACAGGATTCTGGATTTAGGAGGCTTGTTTCCACATCTGACACAGGGTACATAATGAATTTTTGTCTACCAGGTGTATACGTTGAGATTTTCAGGCATTAATGCACACAAAAATGACTGGGCACCCTAAAAACATCCAGGCAACCACTAGAGTATAATTAGAATCAAGGAGTTAAAGGAAAATGCCCCCAACCTTCCCTTTTCAAAGTTAGTTTTCCTTCATGCGATTGAAAAACCAGACATCCTTCTGGATTGATGATCATACTCATTGGGAGCAGGGAGGGCCAAGCGGAGGCTCCTGGCTGTGCAGGGATTGGCATCTCATCCATTTGTCTCCCATGGGCAATCTCAGTTGCACCACCAAGGTCCTACAGACACACCTGCCTTCAGCAGATAGGAACCCACACCTTGCTTTTCTCTACAAATGAGCATGGATGTCAGTGCAAAATTACAAAACAAATTCATGAATTTCTAGTCAGATATCATTGTTTGTTCATATCAGTAGTAGGGCTTGAACTCAGGGCCTTGTGTTCTTTCTTGGCATTTTCTCTCACAGTAGCTCAGGGGTGGCATTCTACCTCTTGAACCATGCCTCCAGTCTGATTTTATACTGATTAACAGGAGATAAGAGACTTTTCTATTTGCCTGCCCAAGTTGATTCAAACTGAGGTCCTCAGATCTCAAAGTCCTGAGTAACTAGGAGTTCATTCCCTTGCCTGCCTCCCTCCTCCCTCCCTCCTTCCCTCCCTCCTTTCCTTCCTTCCTTCCTTCCCCTTTTTTAGTACAGAAGTTTGAACTCAGCATGGCTTTTGCTGGTTATTCTGGAGATGGAATCTTGTTGACTTTTCTGCCAGGCTGACCAAAAACCACAGTCTTCTGAATCTCAGCATCCTGAGTAGCTATGATTACAGGTGTGAGCTCCTAGTACCAGCTTCACTTCCTTCTTAATTTTTTTTGCCAGTCCTGGGCTTGAGCTCAGGGCTTGAGCACTGTCCTTGGACTTTCTCAAGGCTAGAGCTCTACCACTTGAACCTCAGTACCACTTCTGGCTTTTTTCTGTGTATGTGGTACCGAGGAATTGAACCCAGGTCTTCGTGCATGCTAGGCAAGCACTCTACCACTAGGCCAAACTCCTGGCCCCTTCTTAATTTTTGCAACAAGGCCTTGCTGTGTAAGAATTTTTCTGCCCTAGCCTCTCAAGTGATGGCATTAGAGGTATCTGGCTTTAAAATGAATGTACGTACGTGTGTGTGTGTGTGTGTGTGTGTGTGTGTGTGTGTGTGTACTCTTGAGGATTAGACCCAGGACCTTATGTATGCCAGGCAAGTGCTCTACCACAGAGCTACACCCAGGCTCTCCATTCTTCTTCAGAATGTGAACTGGAAGAGACTTCCAGGCCAGTCTGAACCTTCATCTGGGCAATCAGTGGTATGTGGGACAAGTCAGCTAGTCTTCAGAAATCCACCAGTCCTTGCTTTCCTTCCTCTCTTCCTTCCTCTGAAGCACTGGCCAGATGTATCCTCCCCCAATGTTACCTTGCCCCCTGACCTAACTTTTGAGTTTCCTTTTCCTACTGGCTGAGGCCAGCTTCTCTTGGCACTCCTGGATGCTGTTCTTTGAAGTCCAGAAGACATTATTGGGGAGGGAAAGGGTCATGGCAGCTGGCAGGCCTGCATGGGCAGTGGGACTGACTGCTCACTCAACTGGCTTGAAATGCTACCTGGAGCCCTCCCTGGTGGGAGAAAAATGTTTTCTGTGACTGGGCCCTTTCCATTCCATCATAAGCTCCCAAAAGAGACCATTGAGGTTAGCATTGTCAGGACTCCAAAGAGCTGTGCAGCTTGAAAACCTGAGCAAGGATCTACCAGAAATAGTGGAAGGTTCCTCTGGTTTCCATGACTGTGGGTGGCCCAAGCTTCCATGGGCAGAATTTTCAATTTCAAGGAGAACTTCTCCATACTGAGAATTCATAGATACCAGAACAGGCTGTGAAGAAATCTGCTTTGGAGGTCTTTAAGAATTGGATGATTTCTCTTTACTCTGAAATTGTCTGGAATAATATCCTAAAAATAAAACAACAGCAACAACAAGAACAAAAAACCCAAGAACTGCAGGAGACACTCTTTCTATACAAGGCGGTTGGTGGTGGGGGAGCGGGCGCTTGCGGGAGGTTGGCAGGGCGGTGCAGGGGCCACCTTGGGGACATCATTGCGCTTGGATAGGCCACTTGGGAAAGACTTTTCACCTAGAAGAAAAGATGTTTGGTTTTCATAAGCCGAAGATGTACCGCAGTATAGAGGGCTGCTGTATTTGCAGAGCTAAGTCATGAAGTTCTCGATTCACTGACAGCAAACGCTATGAAAAAGATTTCCAGAGCTGCTTTGGGTTGCATGAAACCCGTTCAGGAGACATCTGCAATGCCTGTGTTTTGCTTGTTAAAAGATGGAAGAAATTACCAGCCGGGTCAAAAAAAGAACTGGAATCATGTGGTAGATGCCAGAGCAGGTCCCAGCCTAAAGACTATCTTGAAACCAAAGAAAGTGAAAACTCTATCTGGAAACAGGATAAAAAGCAACCAAATCAGTAAACTGCAGAAGGAATTTAAACGTCACAATTCTGATGCTTACAGTACCAGGTCAAGTGCCTCCCCAGCTCAGTCTCCTTGTTACAGTAACCAATCAGATGATGGCTCAGATACGAGATGGCTTCTGGCTCTAGCAGAACACCAGTTTTTTTCATTTTTAGATCTTACATACTGGAAAAGACAGAAAATATGTTGTGGGATCATCTATAAAGGCCGATTTGGAGAAGTTCTCATCGACACCCATCTCTTTAAGCCTTGCTGCAGCAATAAGAAAGCAGGCACTGACAAGCCGGAGAAACTGGGGCCAGAGCCTCTGCCCATCTCCACTCAGGAATGGTGACTGAGGCCCACGCAGAAGCCATCGAAAGTTTGCAGAGACCACAGCAACCAACTGACCCTCTCTTCTTTTGAACTTGGAACCCTGCTATTCTGCCAAAAGACATTTTCTAGTTTTTTTTTAAATCGTTTTTCTTTTCCCTCCCCAGTCTCACAAACTCTGAAGCCAGTGTCTACTTACTACAAGAAAGAAAAAAAAGTGTACATAATATTTAAGATGCTAAGTATTTCATGGGAAAGCTGAATGTTGCTGTAAAGTGCTTTTTGAGTCTTTTTTTTAAATCCCCTTCTAATGAATAAAATTAGGGGAAATTCAGGGGACAGAGGTGGGATTTGTTGTATGCTAAACTGTATGTAGTTTTAATCTTTCTCTATTGAGAAGCCGTGGTTGGGGACATTTTCTTCGATGGCTGGATACACTTATTTTCCCTCCTGATTCTACATTTGTGACGTGGCCTGCCCCATGATTAGGAGTGGAGCCTTGCGTCTTTTCTGCCTGTATGATAATCCGACTCGGATTTTGTAAAACTGGATTTGAAGCCAGGTGCTGGTGGTTTGCTCCTATAATCCTACCTTCTCTGGAGGCTGAGATCTGAGGAAGGATTGAAGTTCAAAGCCAGCCTGGGCAACGGAAGTCCATGAGATTTTTACCTCCAATTAACTCCCCCCCCTCAAAAAAAAAGCTAAGGGACAGCCTAGTCCTGGTAATTTTAACTACTCAGGAAACTGAGATCTGATGATTTGGGTTCAAAGCCAGCCCAGGAAGGAAAGTCTGTGTCTAATTAAACAGTAAAAGCCAAAAGAGTTATGGCTTAAATGGGAGAGTACCAGTCTTCAGCGGGGGGGGGGGGGGGGGGGGAGAGCTGAGGAACAGCACCTAAATTGAAATCTCAGGGTCAGCACCAAAAGAAAACAAGCTAAGGGACAGCGTGTAGTCCTGATTTCAAGCCCTAGGACCTGTGTACACACACATGCACACACAAATTGGTATCATAATACAGAGAGAGCTAGTTTTACGGTGGGTCCTATAATAGTTTTACAATTCTTAATTTAAACTTTTCTTTTGTAAAAAAGGAAACCCTACATGCTACAAGCCACTGTAGACATGGAATGCACAGTGAGTTATGTCTGCTCTGCCTTTGAGTCCAGCCGTCGTCTTCCTCCTGAGTTGTTTGGAAGTGGTTTTTTTTATTTTTTGTTTTGTACATTTGGCTGCAGTATTGGTGGTAGGATATACTATAATGTTGATCATCTCAACTTCTGTATTTATTTATTTATTACTAGACCTCAACCACAGTCTTCTTTCCCCCTTCCCACCTCTCTTTGCCTGTAGGATGTTCGGTATTGTAGTCATGCACTTTGTATTAATATATTAGAAATCTACAAAATCTGTTTTGTACTTTTTTATACTGTTGGATAATTATAATCAAAACTTTTACTAGGGTATTGAATAAATTCAGTCTTATTAGAAAAAAAAAAGAACAAAAAACCCAAAACATGACAACCACAAAGCTCCTCCTTTATACCAGCCCAGTGTATGTTTTAAACACATGCACTGGTACTAGAGCTTGTACTCAGGGCCACATGCTCTTGCTTGAATTTTTCACTCATGGTTGGTGCTCTATCATTTGGGCTGTACTTCCTTTTCCAGCTTTTGGCTAGTATTGGAGATAAAAGTCTGTCAGATTTGTCTGCCCAGGCTGGTGTCAAACCCGAATTCTCAGATCTCAGACTTGTGTAGCTAGAATTGCAGGCATGAGCTTTGCGTGCTTGGCTTATGTGAGTTATTTTAAAGTATGTGCTTGTCATTAACGTTAGACACTGAGCAAAACCAGGCACCTTTAGGGGCACCTAAATTAACACACCTTTGCAATGTCACTTCTTCTAAAAGTTTTTTTTAGAGGAAGTTACACATGTCAGAGATGTTCCTGTCAGCCTTCATAATGAATGTAAGCTGAGCCTGCCGAAAAATGCTCCTTTCCACCATTTTAACCTTCTAACACGTGCTCCAAGACATTGAGGTAAACATGCCCTAACATGTGTCTGTAGCAGGATTTCTTTCTTGAACTAGAAACTTCAGCTCCTATGCCGTGAAGAGGTCACCTAACTTTATAATATGAGAAGAAAAAGGGGGCCTTCAGCATCCAGCATTGCACCCTGCTAACACCAGCACCCATCCCAGATGTGGGATTAAAGCCACCCCAACAGCCCAGCCAACACTTAAGGGGCAGCATTTAAATGTCCAGTGAACCCACAGAATTAGGAGAGAGAGAAAATGGTTTGTTTTTCTGCTTCATTTCATTTTTTTTTTGCCAGTCGTGGGCTTGAGCTCAGGGCCTGAGCACTGTCCTTGGACTTTCTCAAGGCTAGAGCTCTACCACTTGAGCCTCAGTACCACTTCCGGCTTTTTCTATATATGTGGTACCAAGGAATCGAACCCAGGTCTTTGTGCATGCTATGCAAGCACTTTAACCAGTAGGCCAAACTCCCGGCCTTCATTTCATTTTTAAAATAAAAAAAGCTCCCAAATTTCAAGGTCGTTTTATTCAGTAACCATTTGCATTATGTGAGGACACTGAACAGATTATACACAAAGCCTCCCACTGGGCCAGACAGAGTGGGAGAGTCAGGTGCAGATGACTTGGGATATAGATCTGCAAAACAGGAATAGAATGTTCAGTGTGCTTGTGACTGCTTATCTTTGGATGATCACTAGGGAAGAATTCCTTTTGATGATGTGGCAAGCCACTCAGGCCACCATTGGCCTTGTTGTGGTAGTGGTGGTGATTTAGGGGGAGCCTGCAGGGAGAGCAGGGAAGGGAGAAAGTGGGTAGGGGGGATTCAGGTGTAGATGGGCCACTCTAGGTTTCCCTCTGAGGGTACTACTGGGTAAACAAAGCACATGGATGATATGTTATGATTCAGCTCCTAATTCTTTGTGTGGTACAATGAGTCCCTACATTCTCTGTCCCCCTTTCTCCTCCTCCCCTCTTCCTGATTTTCCTTCTCCTTCTCCTTCTAGAAGAAACAACACAGTAACAAAGATGTCTAAACACTGTTATTGAATTGCAGCCTGAAGTTGAAATTTGGTCTTTGCTCAAAGTCAATATTTTTGGAGAATTGTGAACTAAGTCATTCATGCAGACTTGGGTTTCAAGGATGAAAAATTCCTACACTTTTCTAATTAAGAGGAAATAAAAAGCCTCTAAACTCTGTACCAAAAAGCTATTACATGTTGGAGGCTGTCTGCTTAGTTTGGCTGAATAAAATGATTACCAGATGAGAAAACTCAAATTAAGTGCAAAAAGTAAATCAAGTAGCCAGGCTTGTAATGTGGTAAGGGCAGGTAGCCCAGAGCATGCGTGGAGCATGGGTAGTTGACATCTTGGACCACTGTCAGTGGTCACTGAGTAGAGTCTCTAGCTCCCAAGCACATGTCCAGACAGACCACCCATCTCTTGTATGGATAGACATGGTGGTCCCATAACTAGCTTCCCCAGCTTGTGTCCTTTTTTTGGTACGGGTCCTGGGGCATGAACTCATGGCCTAGGTGCGTCTCTGAGTGGACAATAGTAGCTTTACAGCTCCACTTCTGCCTTCTATTGGTTATTTGGTGATAAGAGTGTTAGAAAGTATGCAGAATTTGAAATGTGGACAAAGACATGAGAAAGGGTATCAATGTATGTGAAGTAATGCACCTTCTATCTGGTGAATATAATGTAACCCTTCTATTAATTACAATAAAAATATATGAAAAAAAGAAAATGTGCAGACTTTGTCAGAAACCATGCAGATGTCCAAGTACAAAGAACAAAGGAAAGTTTATTGCTGGCAAAGGGACCAGGCCAGACCCCTTCTCACATGCTCAAGTGAGAAGAAGGTACCAGCTATTGTGTTGGAAGAGCCTTTAAAGGCCTGTGGGGTTTAGGAGATTTTGCTACCTTAGTTGGTCATGGCTTACCCAAGGAGTGCCATCCAAGGTGACTTATATGACCTATGAGGTTTAGGGGGACCTTGCTGCCTTATATGGTTATAGCTTAGCACCCAAGGACAGTTCCAAGTGAGGGGATGGTGGCTAATTGTTTACTACCTCTACTGAATGGGCCTGGTGCTATCCAGGGAAAGAGCATACTAAGCTATGAGGGAGGAAGCTATGAGAGAGAGGCCACTGGGCCTACACCATCATCACCATCAAAGAGTCTCATGGACTTACCTGCCTAAGCTAGCTTCTAATCTCGACCCTCAGATCTTAGCCTCTTGAGTAACTAGGATTACAGCCCATAAGTTTTTAAGTTATAAATTGATCTGGTTCTTTTCATGGTTACGAACTTCCTATGTCTTCCCTTCAAACTCAGAACAGATCAGTTCTTCACAACAGGCCTTAAGAATTGACTGGATGGCTGGGAGTTTGGCCTAGTGGTAGAATGCTTGCCTAGCATGCACGAAGACCCAGGTTCAGTTCCTTGGTACCACATACAGAGAAAACAGGAAGTGGTGCTGGGGCTCAAATGGTAGAGTGCTAGACTTGAAAGGGCAGTGCTCAGGCCTTGAGTTCAAGCCCCAGGACTGGCAGAAAAAAATAGAGTTGACTGGATTGATCTACCTCCCATTCTCTGTCCAGTCACATCTCTGGCCATGCCCAAACTCACTTCCCCTTCCAATCCTGCTGTACTCTACAGTGTTGCAAGAATGTTTGTTCTCTCCAGCCCAAGTCCTTGTACATGCTGTTCTTTCTGGATAGAACTGCATATCACTTCTAGCTCTTGTTTGTCCGTAGAAGAATCATAACACATTACCTCTTCCAGGAAGTACCTTTGGATTCCACAGTATTTGAGAATTTGTCATGCTGTGTAATAGTCACCAGTTACATGTATGTTTTTCCCATTAAACTGTGAACTCCCTAATGCTGTATGGGACTTTTAATCCCTGAAATTTAACACATAGTGCCTGGCTTATGATAGATGCTCAATAAATCATTGTTAATTTAAAAAGTAACCACATACCCATAAACTCCACCTATTTTTTTCTCCCCCCACTTTCTTTCTTTCTTTCTTTCTTTCTTTCTTTCTTTCTTTCTTTCTTTCTTTCTTTCTTTCTTTCTTTCTTTCTTTCTTTCTTTCTTTCTTTCTTTCTTTCTTTCTTATACTGGTCCTGGGGATTGAACTTAGGGCCTGGGTGCTGTCCCTTAGCTTTTTTTCATTCAAAGTTAGTGTTCTACTACTTGACCCACAGCTCCATTTCTGGATTTTTGATGGTTACTGGAAATAAGAATCTCCCAAACTTTACCTGTTCTGGGCTGGCTTTGCCCTGTGATCCTCAGATCTCAGCCTTCGGAGTAGATAGGGTTATAGGTGTAGGCAGAAAATTGGAGGCAATAGGGTTTCAGGGAAAGGGCACCCATATATCCACACCATAATTTTGCCTAGAATTAATCAATTCCTATAAAATAGATTCTATGTAAAGCTAAATCCACACCAGGTCAGCACAAGAGTGTTCTTGTTTTTTACAAGTGCATACAACATGATCTTTGTGTCATAGAGGTTTGGAATAGACTCATTTAATTAACAAAGATATTTTGAGCTCCAACTGGGCCAGGCCTTGTGTGCATTTAAACACAATGATAACATGCTTTGTTTTTCTCAAGGAGCTTGTAGTGGGATAGGAAAATGGTCATGGGTTTGGTTTTGATTTGCTGCTATTGTTGATGGTAAGACTTTTGGAAGTTCTTTTAGGGAAGGCTGGCAAACAGCCTTACTCGTAAGGAACTCAGCCAACTAAGGCTAATTCTGTCCCAAGAAATGTTTTAGATATTTTTCTGAAAGATAAACAATGCCTAAAGCTCACACAAGAGATTAAATAGGGATGTCACCTCCCCCTGCAGAAATAAAACCTGCTTTTAAACAAATGACACATTCCCAAATAAGATCAGAGATGCAGGTACTTAGAGTTTAGGAAGTTGAAATTATGGGCTCCTGGCATACCTCCATGACAAAGAGGGGTGGACTTTTCTAGAGGTATGACTTTCCCTAAATCCTTGATGATCATGGTCTGGATTATTATATTTTTCTTCATGCTTGTACTGGGGTTTCAAGCAGATACATTTGGCTTTTTTGCTCAAGTCTAGTGCTCTATCATTTGAGGTACAGCTCCGTTTTTGGCTTTGCTGATTCGAGATAAGAGTGTCTTGCTCATGTTTGCCCAGGCTGGTTTTGAAGTATAATCCTCACATCTCAGCTTCCTGAGTAGCTAGGATTGCAGGCCTGAGCCACTGGTGCTCGGCTTCTGTCATCTATATTTGCCATGTGTGTTTTCTTGTACTTTCCTGACCTATACCTCTGCTTTGGCCAATGACATGTGACAGAAATGAATCTATTTGAGCTTTTGTGTTAAAGAGTAATACCCAAGTCCGCTTGCTACTTCTGCACCTCTGCCATTAATATGAGAGCCGTTCATTCTAAGTAGCTTTTGCCTCCTACCAACAAAGAGTATATATGCAGCAGACATAACCCCCAAATCAACAAGGAGCTAACCAGAGCTAGATAGTTTGATAAACAGAGCCACCCAGTTGATTTGAGCCAAAACTATCAGACCATATCTAGCCCTAAGATACACAAACAACAATTAATGATTGATGTGGAGGCTACTGAATAGTGGGTTGATTTGTTACACAGCAGTAACTGACTGATTCAGGCACACTCTGCTTGGTGTAAGGTGGCAGGTGAGTCCTAGCTTCGCAATGCCTTTCTGATTTTTCCATGCAGCTTCTCTGAGTCCTGACCAGGTATTTGTGTAGCTCTATGATGTAAAGCTCAGTTAGTGGGTCACCCACACAGTGGAAATTGAGATGGTTGGGGGGTAGATTTGGGTTGCAGTTGGTCCTTGTGAATTTCAGTTTCTATTCCTGAATTCCTAATTGTCTTCATAGATTATAGATGTCTTTGCTCTTTTCCCAATTCATATCTAGCTTCCCTTCCAAGCTGCGAGGTCTGATGACCTACAGCATCTTTAGGACTAACCATCCATAACCCTCTTACTCCTCCCCCCAATAACACAGGGATGATAGCTTTGGCATAAGCGGCTTCATGAGCTCCCCCTTCCCATTATTCAAAGTCCAGCTCCTGTCGTAAACATGTTTTCTGTATCAGTCTCTGTAGTAATACCTTCCTGACTGACTCACTCTTTTCTGAGTTCCAGTTCATGTATTGGAAGACAAGATGTTGGTAGCATTTAAAGTTCAGGATACTTTATCAAACTTGTACATGTACCATTAAGTTTAGACATTTTGGCTTCCAACCTCCAATCTCCCTCCCTCACTATCTTCTCAGAGCCTTTCCTGTGGGAAGATTTTGAACAACAGGGACTAGTTATTGACTGCTGAAATAACCACAGTGGGGCGGGGATCATAATTCCTGGCTTCAGAGAATCAGTGGGTGGAACTAACCCTAGATTTGCCATCTGATTTTAAATTCAAAGCAGTACATTTTCCCTAAAAATATAAGGGACAAATACTCTTAATTTACCTCAATATTATTGTACTCATAATCTACCAGAATGAGTTGTACAGGGCAATACAAAGGCTAGGGAGATAGACCCACGTGAAATGTAGAATTGTAATGAGAGGAGCCCAGCTCAGAAGAGAGGCAATGCAGTGCACTTTGGTTTTGCAGCATTGAAAACAAGCTCAGTGTTCGTGTCAGATAAACAATCACAGTCATGGTTCTGGAGGTTTAGGAAGTGACTCATCTTCAGGAATGGAGGGGGTGAACACAGCAACCCTAGCCTTTGGCGGTTGACACATTCTTTTCACTTTTCACTTTCCCCTTGTGACTTGGACACTGGGAGCTGCTGCTACAGCCACGTGCTCCAGCATCCCCACTTCTACTGCATACATGCTCCCCTCTCCTGTCCCATCATGCCTTGCCTTCTCTGCCCTCAGATTCCTACTGTCTTCCAGGGTAGCCATTTTCTCAAATCCATGCAGGCAGAGAGCAAGTACTTATGAAAGTCTTCCCTTGGAAAACAAGCCCTTTGTTAAGAGACTCTGCTACAACAGAGTCCAGGGAACCAAAACCAGTAGATCCACTGGGCAATGATGGCTCATGCTTGTAAGCTAGCTAGTCAGGAGGCTGAAATCTATGGATCATGGTTTGAAACCAGCCTGAGTAGAAACATTTGTGAAACTCTCATCTCTAATTGACCAAAATAAGCCAGAAGTGAAGGTGTGGTTCAAATGATAGAGTACTGGGCTTGAGCTACATAAGCTAAGCAAGACCACAAAGCCCTGCATTCAAGTCCCAATACTGGCATATAGACACAAAAAAAGGCACTAGCCCCAAACCCTGTTAACCAATGAAAGAAAAAAGGACTGGAAAAGGACATCAGTCACTCTGGCTGGAGAGAGGGGGGCTGCAGAGGAAGTCAGTGGGAGGAGCCTATAAATAGGAAGTGATGGCAGCTTCAGGGTCAAGCAGGAGAACTGAAGATGAAATGACTTGGTTTGGGTTGAGGCAGGCTCAGTGTGCTGATACCATCCTTTCTCCTGTCCTTCAGTATGGCTCATTCCCAGGACTTCCAGGAAGAAGGGTGGTGATAGAGGCACAGCATCCAGAGAAACACATGCCGGTGTATACTGGACAGCAGTGTTCACAGCTGCATTTTATTCATAGCAGTTCAAAACATGAGGGTAACCAAACTTCCTCAACTACAGTACAGATCAGGACATGCTGGTCTATTTGCTAGCAACTCATGTCTGATTTCTACAGTAGAATGTTGTTCTTAGTTTCCTAGGACCACAACTTACATGGGTTAAAATAGCAGGAATTGATTCTTTCGTAATGCAAGAAGTATAAAATCCAAGGGTCCTTCAGGGGCCTCTGAAGGAGAATTTGTCCCACATCTCACTCCTCATTTTCAATGCAAGCTGACAGTCCTTGGCATTCTTTCTCTGGGAGCTGTATCTGATAGTATGAACTTTCAGTTTCCTGTTTATCTTTGTATTCATAAGACCTTGTAATCAGGATGCCACTCATCAGATTTAGGGGCTCCCTAATGCAGCATGACTTAATACTAACTTAACTGAACATATTTGCAAGGTGTCTGTTTCTAAGTAAGGTAACATTCTGAGGAATTTGAGGAGACACTCTTCAATACTATACTATACTAATACTATACAACCTTGGTACTGAGTGAAACCACTTAAAAAATGAATGACACAACATGCTAATTCATGACAGAAGTGAGATGAGAAAGAGTCTAGTGTAATGTTACATCACAAAATTCCAAGTCAGTAAAAAATGCAGATATGGTATTTAGGGTATATGCTTTGGTGATGAGATTATGAAAACCAGAGTCCCATCAAAGGTCAGGTGTTAGTAGCTCACATCTGCAATGTGAGCTAGTCAGCAGGCTGAGATCTGAGGATCATGGTTTGAAACCAGCCTGGGAAGAGAAGTCCATAAGACTCTTATCTCTAATTAACCAGTAAAAGCCAGAAGTGGACATGTGGTTCAAATTGTAGAATACCAGCTTTGAGTAAAAAAAAGCCAACCACAAGTGCTAAGACCTGAGTTCAAGCCCAAATATTGCATAGGAAGTTTTATCCCATGAAGTTGGGATAAAAGCAGTCTTCTGGTGGGATATAGGAAAAGAATCATGAAAGGGATGCTAAAATGTTCTATGACCTGGTGAGACTGGTGGTAACAAGTGTTCATCTTTGAATTTTTTTAAGCTTTTTTATTTTCTGTGTGCCTCTCTTCTTCACAGTAGAAAAGAGCTGTTAGGAAACTTGTAGTTCTACATTTTGCCACTTGCTATTGGGTCTAGAATATATTGTCATTCAGGACTTCTGTTTCCTCCTCTTTAAAATGAGGATATTGGATGTGATAGCTTTAAGACAACTCCCAAGCTTACCTTTCTGGAGGCATAACTCACTTGATTCTGTGAGGGGCAGACCCCCCCCTTCCCCAACATCACATGAGCAAGAAGAAATGATGGAGAGAGAGACATCACAATAAAAATTAGGTTAGAGAGACAGGGCATTTGGCCTAGTGGTAGAGAGCTTGCTTAGCATGAATGAAGGCCCGGGTTCTATTCCTCTGTACCACATACATAGAAAAAAAGCCAGAAGCGGTGCTTTGGTTCAAGTAGTAGAGTTCTAGCTTTGAGAAAGCCCAAGGACAGTGCTCAGGCCCAGGACTGGCAAAAAAAAAATAGATTAGAAATAGGAAGCCATTGGTAACTGTCACCTAGCTTACTTGGCAAAAGCCAAATAAATCAGATGAACTCAACACATGTTTCCTGAATATCTGTTGCACAGCAAGAGTTTTCACATCATGGTTTCTTCTTATTTTCCTCAACTCTGTGATATCATTTTCTGGCTGGGGTTAAGAGGGAAGGAAAAAGAAATAGGATCAAAATAGCTTAATCTCCTCTGAAAGCTTTGGGGACAGATTAGAGGGACGTGAGAAAGAATGATGGTGGGAGGAAAGTTTACATGAAAGCAAGCCATAGGGGGCCCAGAGACAGGACACAGAGGTCATAGGCAGGAACGTAACAGTGTAGAGCTCTATTGTAATCAAGTCTTGAATGTTTGCAGAGTGAATGATGTTAGATGGCATCTATGAGATACTATGGGTGGAGGATGTGAGGGCAGAGGACAGGGAAGAGGGTTGATGAGGCAGTCTACTAGGAGGGGGTTCCATTCAAGGGGGTGGAGTGGAGTGGATTTTAGATGATGTAGCACTGAGTAGACAAGCTTCACTGTGGAGCGAGGTTGGAGAGGAGATGTCGCTCAGTGGCACTGTGGGGAGAGGCTGGCAGAATGAAGCAAATGCTGTGGGTAGAGGGAAGAGAATAAAAAGTCCAGCCTTGCTTCTGGCTCAGGGTGGATGTGGGTCTCTCTGGACTGTCACTTCTCACTGAAAAGCCATCAGTACTTCCTGGTTCATGATGCCCCTGGGTTTTGCCTGTCCTGAAGCTAACAAGTAATTCAATTACATGTCGGGACCCCAAAAGACTCAGTACCTGAAAACTAACTAGAAGTTATAGCATCCTTTAGATCTAGCATTTCTCATTCCAAGTCCTTAAAAAGGCACATGTGCCAGAGACAATAAACAACTGGATTTGCCATCGTTCTAGTACTTTTAACATCTTAGCTTTCTGACAGGAGAGGGAGAGGCACAGGAAAACTCTGAATGTTAGGTAGCAGTGGACAGTGAAGGGAACCAATACACTGCATTCAAAAAGGGAAGGCCGACAAGGTGCCAGTACCATATACCTGTAATCCTAGCTGCTCAGGAAACTGGGAACTGAGGATTACAGTTCCAAGCTAGTCAGGGCAAGAAAGTCCGTGACCAATTTAAAAAAAAAAAGCCAGAAGTGGAGCTGTGCCTCAAGTGGTTGAACACTAGCTTTGGGAATAAAAGCTCCAGAGCAATGTCCAAGCCTGGGCCCTGAGTTCAAGCCCCCCCACACCCACACCTACCCACCCCCCCACACATGGCAGGCCATGGCCATGGGTACAGGTAACAAATCTCATATACATTAACATCTGAATGTTCTGTTACTCCACAGAACAGATGTCTCCTCCCATGTCTCATTCAATTACCTGATATTCCTGTGCCTTAGACTGCGAAGCTGTTTATAAGCACGAATTTATGCAAACAGAACAACTCATTTCACAGATGAGAAAACTGTACCTCTAGGGGTCACGAAACCAGTGAGGCTAGCAAATAACAATGACAAAGCATCAGTAATGGTGGGTTCAAATCCCGGATTACTCTCTGGGTGGTCATAGGAGATGTATTCTACCTCCTTTGGTAGCTGCATCCTCTTCATCCTCATTCTCGAGAAGGGATCAATACATTTTAAATGCTAACAGTACAAAAGCCCTGTATGTAGAAAGGCCCTGCATGGTACAAAGATAGAAGGAATAGGATGTCCCTTGCATGCATGCACATACATATGCGCACACACATATGATGTCCCACTGGGATTTGGAATCTGACCGTTGATGGAATTGGCAGTTCCTGATGTTTTGAGTATCTGTCTTGGAGTCAATAAGCACAAGAGCTTTTATTCCTTGGTTAAAGGGGGAGGGATGGCATGGAAAAGTGGCTTAGAGATGAGGCCAGCGTCATAGAGCCTGGACTGAAGCAGCCTCAGAATCCATGTATGTATGCCCCTGGAGGAGACATGGTCAGGCTAAGAGCATTGCAGTCCTTCCATTCTTCTTCTTGATGGCCCAAGACAGCAGGAATAGTGTCTGGAGCCAGATGACAGGCTGACTGGCCTCAGTCAGTTCCACCCTGGTATGGAAAGAAAGGCTAGTTGGCACCATCACCCGTGAATTCTTCAGCAGCAAAACAACTATCCCATTGACAAGGAAGCTTTTTGCCAAATACTGGGGAGATTTGGGGAACATTCTGGTGAATTCCACTGGTTCTGGGGCCAGTATGTTCTCCCCTCCCTGTTTATTTGGTTTTATAAAGATGGAAGGGATCCAGTTTAAAGTTGGGTATCCACTTCTAGAGGGGTTTCAGCTGGATCTGCCACAGGAATCCCCCAGAGAGTGTCCTTCATGGCTTTTTCTACAGAAATGGAGGAATGAAAGTGATGAGGTCGTGCTGCCCTGGTAGAGGCTTCGGGGTACAAGGTTGATTAGCCTTCACACAGTCTCCATGTTTCTTTCTGCTTGGATGTCCAGAATTTGTAAAGCTCACTTCTGGAGCTGGGTTCAGAGACTTGGAGAATTGTTCTTGGGGGTCCAGCTGTGGGGGTACCAGCACTTCTCTGGTGAAATGACCTCTATGCCTGGAGAAGCCTGCATTGCCCAGTCTGGACAGAGGTATGCTTTCCTGCCCTGCTTAATGTGGGGTTAATTTTGTGTCACATGGTGTAATAGCATGCAAAGGGAAGATGCATAGAAGACCTTAATTCCAACTGCAAAGAAAAGAAATGTTCCCCCTTTCAATAAGAAGACAGAAGTGAGTGTTAGTCGAGTGGTCTAGTGAGGAGAATCACGGCCACCGTGTGAGCTCAGGCTTCTCTTTCTCTTGAGCAGGATTTGATTTTTTTCCACTAGGGGATTCTCATATGATGTCCTGAAATAGTTCAGGTCTGTCAGCAAAGAACCTTTATCCAGAGATCATTCTGTGTAGGCCTTTAGCTGGCTGCTGTCTTTTTTAGAATAATTAATTAATATGCCAGTATTGTGGCTTGAATTCAAGGCCTCATGCTCTTACTTTTTGCTCTTGGCTCTTTTGCCCATGGCGAGCACGCTACCACTTGAGTTATACCTCCACTTCAAGCTTTTTTGCTGGTTAATTGGTGATCAGCGTCTCATGTTCAGATTGGCTTTGAATCTCCATCATCAGATCTCAGCCTCCTGAGAAGCTGGGATTACAAAGTGTGAGCCACTGGTAGCTGGACCAGCTATTGCCTTGACCCAGGCCCTATTTAATCTGCAGGATGATCCCACAATGAAGATTCAAATAGCTGAATTTTATACTTGAGAAAACAGAGGCATGGAGCTAGCTGCTGGGACTAGAATTCAGACCCAGACATACTTGCTATGGCTCTTCCTATCCTGTTACACACTGGCATTCCTGGCAGAAGCCAGATATACCACAATGCTCAACACACATAAAGAAAAAAAAGAAGATAACCTTGGGCTCAGAGGGACTGATTTGACTTCCCATGGTGCCTCATCTTCACAGGGTCTCAGTTTCTCCGCTGGCAGAGGTGACATGGAAAAGCTGGCACTTGCCTGTGACCTTGGCTGTCAGGTTATGAAGGAATGAGGGGATGATAAGCTAAGAGAATGAAGCCTGTTAATGGTGTGATATCATGAATGATACGAGATTATCATCTCTGGACCTCCACAAAATGTCAAGTATAATCCTTTAAGTCCCTGGTGCATACTCATTACTTGTTTTTGTTTATGTAGGTGGTGCTGGGGTTCGAACTTGCTCTTTCCTTGCTCTTGCTAGGTAAGTACTCTACCATTTGGGCTCAACCTTTCCTTGTTTTAGATACTTTCTTGTTTTAAAAAAAATCCATAATAACTTACTATTTTATTCATTTATAAACTGTAAAAATGCAAAACACTGTTAGGCAACATGAAAATAATTCATTATTATTTCACTAATATAATATTAATACAATGGTTTATGGTATGCTTTGCTATGATATATACCATGGAACCATGTTTCATGGAACCTCCTTTGTACAATCACTTAAAGATAATTAAAAATGAATTACGAGAAAAAAAAATCTTTGAATAGTTATAGGAAGGGGTTTCAATTCAACATGCTATATGTTCAGTGTGCCTTGTTCAGTATCACTCCTTCCATCATTTTCTCTCCTCTTTATCTGTTTCATTCTCAGTCTTGTTTCCTAGATCCATTTTCACATGTGCCCATTGCATAGTGTCTGAATCTGCCTGCTATTCCCCTCTCCATTTTCTCTCCTCTTAGTCATGCCTCCTCAGACAAGATGTATTCTAGTTTCTTCCTGGTATTCATTTTGTTAAACTATGTGTTAATTGTTCAAAGGAGTTACACTATGAGAATCCTCCCCTGCATATATAATACTTTAGTAAGCTTGATTGTGTATATATGCATATGGCACCATATGCCTTGTCATGTATGTTTCTATTTTAGGCCTAACTTCTACATATATGTCTATTTGTATATATATGTATACATATACATGTACATATATATTTATATATACATGTCTAATGTTTTGGGCCAGGCTGGTCTCAGATGGTGATCCTCTTATTTATGCTTATGCTTCTCATCACATAGTTGGGACCATATACACCCCCTACACTATGGCTTGTATTTTGAAATGGCATCTCTCTGTCTTTTTGCCCAGATTCACCTGGAACTGTTATCCTCTAATATCCACCTCCTGAGTCATTGGAATTACAGGTGTACACCACTGTACCTAGTGCTGGTTTATTTTAAAGTTTTTAATTCAGAGAGTCTCATCGTAGGGGGTGAGGGATGGATCGAAGGTTCGGGCATTTTGCTTGGCTGTGCATTTATCTGGGAACTGGTCCATAGCATTCATTTAATTCAAAAAGGGTTCATGACCCTAGAACACTTAAGAACCACTGCAGTCAAATTTGATTCTTGACTGTGGTTAAAAACTACTGAGCTAAGAATACATTAAGTGTTCTCATGTTCCTGGAATCATACTGAGAGAGTGATTCAAAGACAACTTCTGCCTTTTAGAAGTTCAAAATTTAAGTTTGGTCAAACTTGTACATGGATGTCCTGCTGTATTATGTCATAGGACAGATGATGCTGAGTTTGGTTCCTGTGTAGAGAAAAGGAGACGTAATGTGGAAGGACAGAAAATGGACACATCACTAATAGCCTTTACTGAGAAAATACTGTGTTACTGCAGTGATTAGTGTATTATTGTACATGATTTCTCTGTGAAATCTGCATATGACATCACCTGTGCAGCCTTGTTTGATTTACTTTACTAGTCTGTATTGACATTAAAAGCATAGTGTACTATAAAGAAAGAAGCCACTAACAGTGTTCAAGACTGTTCATGTAAATAGATATTGTTTGTATATATATGTTGATACCAGGAATTGAACTTAAGGCCTCAAGCACCTGATTTTCTTTTTTGCTCAAAGCTAGCACTCTACTACATGAGCCACAGCTCCATTTCCAGATTTTTTTTTTATAGCTAATTGGAGATAAGTGTCATACAGACTTTTCTGCATAGACAGGCTTCCAATAGTGATCCTCAGACCTCAGCCTCCTGAGGACTGAGATTATAAGCATGATTCAGCCACCGGTGCCCAGTTAGATATTCCCTTTTTAATTCTATTGAACTTTTCTTCCCAAAGAAAACCTAATCCCCGTACTTGGTGGTGGGTTGTTTGTTGTAAATTCTTCAGCCGGTGGATCCTCCACAGGGAGGAATTCCAGAGATTGGCTCTGTTTCTCATAAGAGGAAATTGTGATTCAGGGAGGTCGGATGACTTGCCCAAGGTTACACAGCTAGTAAAAGGCTATTTTTAAAATCAAGACTTGTGTTGGAACTTACCTTGGAAAGTTTCCTCATTTCTTTGGTACTTTCTTCAGCACAGAGAAGAGAGGGTGTCCACTAAAATACTTTTGGCTAAGAGTGATAGCAATCCCCACTTGAATTGTGCTTTTTTTCCCCCTTTAATACTAGGATTTGAAAGGGCCTTATGCTTGCTAGGCAAGTACTCTACCACATGAGCCATGTCCTCAACCCTTTGAGCTGTATCTTACCAACAAGGAATATTATTTTGCCTTGTTAGTGAGGCTAGAGGTCCAGTGGACCTCAGGCAGGACATAGGAAGGGCTCTGCTCCACATCTCTGGGATGCTCTTGGTTCTGTCACCTCCTCATGTTGACTTTGACTCAGGAACAAGTAGAACAGGGGTTGGAGGTAGTTGTTTGATAGGCACAGCCTTAGCAGTGTCCAGAGGAAGAGTTGGGAATGGTTTCTTTTTGAATTTCAAGGACAGACATAGTTCTCAGAGGCCCATGAAAATCATCATCATGTCTTCAAGGTAAGAGCCAAATAGCCTCCTAAACCAACAACTGCTGAGGGCTAAATATTGTTTGAATGTCCCCACCAGAGTGTGTGGTGGAGACTTAATTCTCTTACTACAGTATTGGAGGTGGAGTTTAATGATAGATGTTTAGTCCAAGTGGGCAGAGTAAGAGGACTGATGGCATTATCATGAGCAGAAGCTCATTATGGTGGAGGTCAAAGGAAGACTTCTTTTTTTTTTTAATTTTTTTTGCCAGTCCTGGGCTTGAGCTCAGGGCCTGAGCACTGTCCTTGGACTTTCTCAAGGCTAGATCTCTACCACTTGAGCCTCAGCACCACTTCCAGCTTTTTTCTATGCATATGGTACCGAGGAATCGAACCCAGGTCTTCATGCATGCTAGGCAAGCACTCTACCACTAGGCCAAACTCCCGGCACAAAGGAAGACTTCTATACCCTTATTTTCTCCCCCCACTTTCTCTTTCTGTCTATGTGATGCCTTCCACTATGCAATGATGTAGAAGAAAGTACTTGACAAATGTTGGTCTCTCATGTTGGACTTCCTAGCCTCCAGAATGGTAAGAAATACATTTCTGCTCATTACTAATTACCCAGCCTCTGGTATTCTGTTACAGCAGCACAAAACAGACGAAGACAGCATGGGATTTCTATGATGAGTTGACCAATTAGTGGGGGTCTGTTAGATATTGGGGAGTCAACCCTTCAAAGTAGGTTTCTTTAAACAAGAAATTTGAAAAGAGGGTCTAGCTGGGCTAGATCCTTGGCTTTTCCTGAATTGTACATCAATTTCTTCATTTGTATAACAGCTATTGTACTGTGTCCCTCATGGTTGCCTTAAGGAGTAGATGAGGTGGTATTTGTCTAGCTGACATTGCTATTCCACTGGTAAAGTATTTGAATAGTTTCCTGAGGGAACCACGTAGTTTGGCCAGACCCTCTCCAATAAACCTGGGCATATGACTTAGAATAAACCAGTTAGCTCCTTTTAGAAAAATGTGTATCTTCAGTTGAAAGAAAAAACACCTAGCAGACTATGGAAATAGCAGGAGCTGACTCATTATGAGAGCATACAAAAAATTACCACCTGTCAATATCTTCTCTGAACTTCCTCCAGTGGCCATGTGTCCTGTCTTCTCCCAATTCTGTGGGCTTTCCAATGTCTTTTGGTCTTAGGTAGGATTCCTTAGAAATAAAGCCTGAGGTAAGGTTTTAAGGAAATGAGGGAGACAGGGTAAGTGGAGAAAGAACTAAGTGGAATGTATCTCAGCTGGCCTCTGACCCCAGTCCAGGAGACTGTGAATATGAGTTGTGCTGAGTAAGTTCTGTCATTCGGCAGAGCTTCAATTTTTATCAAGTGGGAAGTGGAAGATAATCCTCTAGGTGAGGGTTCCTGTTGACAGAGGGCAATATTCTGAAGAAGACAACACTCTGGATGGTTGGTAGATGAGGAGAGCACCAAAGGTAAAGAGAAACTAGGTGGAGAGATGCTCTCATCTTCTATAATTCCAGTGTCTCCCTTCTTTTGTTTAACTACCCAGATCTGGTTTCTGTTGCTGTGATCAAAATGCTCTAGCAAATGCATTCTGTAAGATGCTGCCAGTTACTATTATTATTACCACTGCTGGTTATGCCTACTGTTATTATTTTGAGTGAGTATGCCAAAATCTGCCTGGGACAGTAAATGACTTCTAAAGCTCGAGAGAAGAGCTGCTGCACAAGATCACATTTGGAGAGGGGAGGAGAGAGAAGGGGCGGGGAGCGAGTGGGGGAGAGAGACCTGGAATTAGTCCTTCAAAATTCCAGTTTTTTTTTTTGGTTGGGATAATATATAGAGGGGTTACAGTTACATTCGCCAGATAGTAGGTGCATTAGTTCTCACACATTGATTACCCCTTCTCATGTTTTTGTTCCCATTTCCCTCCCCCCCACTCCCTTCCACTGAGGTTTGATAAAGAAAATAGATGTGAGAAAGGAAGATGAGAAAACTTTGGCTCTGAAATGACTCTGCTCAAGCCCCTCTTCCATATATTGTATAGTTAGTTCAGTGATAGCATATACTCTTCATAGCAGAAAGTTGATATGTTTGAATTTTCAGGGGACCCTTTAAGGAAGAACAAAAATGTAAGTACTATTGTATTTAATGCATTCAGCCTCTTATCTCTTCTGCAAATATGGGATTTGAATTCCCTTACTAGACATTGCTTCCCTCCACCCCATTTGCATGACTGTACTCTCTATTTCATTCATACATTCCCTGCATCTGGGTCTTTCTGCTGAGCAACAGAAGAGGCAGAGTTGAATTGCTGTGACTCAGCCATGATAAACTTACACACTAGAGAAGAATGTAACACCTGTACTACCTAAGAGGGCTATGGGCCAAAGCCTCCAGATAACTCTAGAGAAGGCTTCCATTTGTGGTGCTACCACAACTAGTGGAGGCCACTTCCGTGATAAGCTAGAGCAGACAGCAGGGAAGGAGCTAGAAACTGGAAACTTTGTGAACATGTTCTGATGCCCTGATTGTTAGGTCTGCTGGGGAGAACAGCTCCTTCCCCCCATTCCTCCCATGAAGGACAGCACACAGTAGCCTTACCAGAAATCACCTGCCCCAAACCAGGAACTGCCTGTAACTGTTAATCTCCTGACTCTGAGTCAGCAAAGGGACCCCACACTCCGAGGTTATTTTCTCATCCTCTGACATCACTTCCTCCTGACTCTTCCCTCTATAAACTCCCTCCTTCACCATCAGTCTAGCTGCAGCATGCTACTCACTATACCCTACATCCTTCGCTCTGTTCACCTACAGCTGGAGCAGGCCAGTGGTTTGGTTCCCCTAATACACTCTCTTTTGCTTGAGCCACATGGTGGTCTCCTTTCAGCAACCCTTACACTGATAAATGCCTCTGGACCATCAAGAGGGGATTTACACCAGAGGCACTGAGGTCTGAGGTGGGAGTGTAGCTACACAATTGAATCCATTAGAGCTAAGGAACTATGGTATTATGTCTCAATAGAGAAGTTCCTTCCTCAAGAAACAGACAGGGTGGGGTGCAGATGGCTTGTGCCTGTAATTATACCAATCAAGAGGCTGAGATCTGAGGATTGTGATTCAAAGTTAGCCTGGGCAGGAAAGTCTGTGAGACTCTTATTGCCAATTAACCACCAGGAAACCAGAAGTGGAGCTGTGACTCAAAGCTATAAAGCACTAACCTTGAGCAAAAGAGCTCAGGAACAGCATCCAGGTCCTGAATTTCAGCCCTATGACCAGAACCAAACCAAACTGAAACAGCCAGTTTTACCTAGATACCCAGTGGAGTACTCTGGGTTCTTTTCTGTATTCAGTTGCACAAATTATAAGCATGACTATCTGAGAGAGCATAAGCAGGCTCTCTGGCTTCTCAGTACCACAGCCTCTCAGCTACAAGGCAAGGTCAATAGGGTGTACCTATGTTGTAAGAAACAAGTACATTAGTCTGTACAACATGCTTAGCATACCGTGTGCCAGTCTATCTACTGATATGCTGTATCAATGTTAAACTTAAGTGAGAGCAGCTGCGAGTCAGAGTGACAGGGGGATGAAACCCATTTCCCAGGAAGGAGCATCTTGGGGCCACTGAGAACAGTCAGGGCTACAGGCCAGCTTGACACGCAGTGCTGGAAAGCAGAGATCCTTTCCCCAGATACACCCCAAATCCACCCCATCAACATTCCATTGTAACTCACATCAAAAATTCAAAAATGAAGTTAATACATGGACAATCAAGTTCACATTCAGACTGTTCATCTCCATCAGGAAAGCAAGTGATGAGTGGTTTTCTTGAAAGACTTTTTAAAACAGAAAGATCTCCTTGGAGATGTGAAATTTTAGACAGGGAAACATGAAGTGGAAAGATCTTAATAAAAAAAAAAGGAATCCTGTTTTGGGCCCAGTATCCCCAAGGATACAGAGAGCAATCATGAGCATGAATGCACTGTCAAAGGTCTGACTGTCGGAGCAGCTCTGGCACAAACAGGCTCTGACATCACTAATGGAAAGTGAGAGAAAGCAAGAAGAGGGTACCCAGTGATGCTTCAAGATGAACATTTTACTGACTACAGTTGACAGGATTGCTTCCAGCCTTGGAGCCTAGAATCACAGGACTTCAGAAGTGCCTGAGCTTTGTTTTCTTGCAGGCTAGACACTGACCTACTTCTTATGGTCCACTCTCCTCCTGAGATATGGGTGTGCTTTGGAACTGACATGTTCCTTTCCAGAGCCCTCTGAGGGAGTGTGCATGGTGCATGAATGCTCACTAGGGAAAAAGCATCTTCACTCTGCACATCTTATATTAACATCTGTTATTATAAGGGATTAGTATTTGAACTCCACCCCTCTCTGTCTCTTTCTCTGTCTGTCTGTCTGTCTGTCTGTCTCTCTCTGAAGCTATAACTTAGAGGTCATGTCCCCAGGCATGTGCCAGTGGTCTTGGCCTTAATAATTACCAATGCCCCGCTCCATTTGTCATGTTACCTGCGGCCCTAGTTTGGGCCATAAATAATATGCTTATTTATTTGTCTGAGGAGAGAGATGGGGGGGCTCAAGTATAAGTTATTTATTTGAAAGTGTATGAAAGCTGAGGAAAGGAACACTGCTAAGTAGGTGTGGCTATTCAACCGGTGATCACAATGGATAACTAACTGGACCTGAATACAGGGAGGAGGCTCTGAGAAATGGTGTACGGTGCCTGCCTCTGAATTGTCCTGCTTCAGAGCCTGGGCAAGAATGCTAAGGTATTATTTACATATCAACTCAAGAGTCAGCGAGCTTCTCCTGAGGCGTACTCATGATTATCAAGTCTCTTCCCCACCTTGCTCTCCTCATGGGCAGAGTGGCCTTTTGTAGTTCTTACAAAACAACTCCACAGAGAAGCAGAGTTTGCATGGGAAGTGAGAAGGAACTTATGAACCTCAGGAATGTGCGTGGCCTCTGACAGGGTGGGCTTCTTCATCATTTCCTGGAATTTCCCTCCTTTCTATCTTTTGTCAGGCATTTTTACCACCTGCAAGTTCATTCATAACTTCTGGCTTCTCAAAATCAGTAATTTTCTCTTCACCTTTTTTTTTTAATGAACTCTGTCTCAGTTCATTTTCCATTGCTATAATAGAAGCCTTGAGACTAAGTGATTTATAAAGAAAAGAGGTTTACTTTGGCTCCTAGATCTAGAGACCAGTCTTCTAATAGTGAGAACTTGTAAGGAAAATTATTCATGGGAATTCTTGAGGATCCATTCATCCTCATGGCCCAAACACATCCTTTTGGGTGCCACCTATGAATACTAATACATTGGCCATCAAATTTGAATATGCATTTCAGAAGGGACAAGTACATGGCAACCACAGCAGCTTCTCTGTTCTTTTGTTAATCCTGCTTTCTTTTAATTCTTTTGTTTTTGGTCATGAGACTTGGACTCTGAGACGTTGTCCCTGAGCTTTTCGGTTCAAGGCTACCACACTACCTCTTGAGCCACAGCCCCACTTCCCATTTTCTGGTGATTAATTGGAGATAAGAGTTTCACTGACATTTTAGTGCCCAGGCTTTGAACTGCCATCCTCAGATCTCAGCCTCCCGAGTAGCTGGGTTTACAGGCGTGAGCCACTGTGCTTGGCTTCACTTAATTCTTTATTGTTCCTATTGTCTTTAAATGATAGATTGTGAGCATCTTTCAAAGGCTTTTCAAATTAATAATATTCTCTCAATGGTACTCTTTATACTAATACTACATTGCATTGGCCATGCTTTGTCCTGTGTATCTCCCTCCACAGTTACGTTCTACAAACATCTCATTCGAAAGGCTCAAAACTTCTCTTCTACTTTGAAGTTGAGCTATGCCAACCTTCAGCTCTAGAAATACCCTTGACCACCGTTAGGAAAAGGAGAAGGTGATTGGCTCATTGAAACAGCCTGCATGCAGGGTGACTGCTGAGCTTCTGGGACAGCAGGGACCAAGTTCTCCCATGTCACCAGCACCCTCTCGCTCTGTGTCTATCTTTTTCCAGATTATCTGCAAACAGGAGAGCTCCTCCCACCCCTCCCCACGGTGTACCAATCCTGGAGGCTGAACTTAGGACTTAGGTGTTGTCCTTGAACTTTTTTATTTAAGGTTAGTGCTCTGTCAGCCACACCATCTCTTCTTTTTTTTTGGTGGTGGTTAATTGGAGGTAAGAGTCTCATGGACTTTACTGCCTGGGCTGGCTTTGAACTGTTATCCACAAATCTCAGCCTCCTGAGTTGCTTTACAGGATTACAAGTATGAGCCACCACTACCCAGCTAACGGTATCATTTTCAGAAACCCCAGTTCTTCCATGGAGCTTTGTCTAGCAGCCTAGCCTGGGTGTGCTTCCATCCTCCTAAAGGCCCCATATTTCCTGATGGGATGCTTAACTATCATTCAATCCCACACTTCCTCCCTTGCCTTTTCTTTTATTCAAGGAAATGACTACTTTACGATTTCATTTCTTTTTAACTGTTCAACTATTTAGATTACTCTGTCCTTACTATCACCATCCATGGACCATAAGATTGTTTTAAGTTTATTTTTATCCCATAAACACCCAGCTAAAAACTTTGCTGAGACTGGTCTCAAAATCAGATTGTCTGAGCTGGTTCCTAACAGGCTGTCATGCATGCTAAACACATACAACCTTGGTGGTTGGGCGGAGAAAAAGCCTGTGCTGAGAGTCAGGAGACTTCCCTTCTGATTTCCACCTGAGCTAAGAGACGGTTGGCTAAATAACAACTCTGTTTCCTGAATATTCCATTTGGGAAATAATGACGGTAAAATGTGCCCTAACTCTTCAGGATTGTTGTGAGAACACACTTGGAGCAATAAAAAGAAATGTGCTATATAGAAACACGTTATGTTGATTCACATTGGCAATTCAAAGAGATGAACTTTGATGTGACTAATAAAGTTATTGTTTTCAGGTGCAATTCTTGCTGCCAAGTTTGCATTTATATAATGATTTCCTTTCCTAGGTAAAACTACTCAATCTGCTAGGAACGCATTGAAGTAGTGGTTAAGCTAACCGTTTAATTAACTTTAAAAAGCCTTGTAGAATTTTAAAGGAAAATCTGATAGCAAACTTTGGTTTCCCAAACTTTCTAATAGGGAAACTCATTTCTTTGGTCCCATTTGGTGATACAAGTATAGGCAGGACACACTGGTGTTTCTCTACCTCAACCTGGTAAGTGACTAACACACAGGGGCTTAGTTCATAGTTGGTGGACATATCAGTCTTCTCATTACATGGACCAGCTTAGAGACAGCATCTGCTTTTCAGCCATGATTGCATCGGTCAAAAGGGATGAGTGGCTGGGATTGTGGCTTAGTGGTAAAGTGCTTGCCTAGCATGAACAAAGTCCTGGGCTCAATTCCTCAGTACCACATAGACAAAAAAAAACCTGGAAGTGGTGCTATAGCTCAAGGGTAGAGTGCTAGCCCTGAGAAAGCTCAGTACTCAGGCCCTGAGTTCAAGCCCCAGGACTTGCCAAAAAAAAGGTAGATCATTAGCTATCCAAGCTCCAAGTTGTGTACTCTTTTTACAGGTGACAAAAGTGAAATGATCAGCGTCTCATAGCCAGTATGCAGAGAAACTAGACAGAAGCACAATCTGTTTGATCTAGTGCCTACTGCTTAACTTTCTTGCCACCATCAGGTGATGGATTCCAGGCTATGGTGAGGCTCTGAAAACTGGACCTGCTCATTAAATGCCCTTTCCCCTAATCTAGTCAGTTTTACTAGTTTTGCTGCCACTTTTACTATCTGGCTTGATTTCCTTCGCAGCTTTTGGCTGTGACTTAAGAAGTGCAACTAGCTTGCTAGTTTGCCATAACTGTCCTCCTTTAGACACTTCCTAGTATTGGTACAGTTCCCACTTTGTGACACAGAAAATAAAGTGAAGGGATTAGAGTTTTCCTGACTGCTGCTTGAATAGTAATTGACATCTTGAAATAGTTACAATGTTTTATGCTTTTCCTCGGGCTAGTACATGGTTGGTATTTGCAGGTAGACAGGGATCTTAGAATTTGGACCCAGGAATGACTTGGGTAATGGAATCTATTTTCTGAGCACGTTTTGTACACAGGCGTCTTCAGAAGCAACAGGACAAACGTGTACAATGGGCTCTTCATATTTAAGTTTTGGATGAACCCAAGCCAAGAGCAGTGTTCGCATTCACACTGCCTAACACAGGTATATGAAACATCAGTCTCTTCCATGAATTCGCAACACACCACATTCCAGGCTCTGGCTTCATAACAAATTTTCTTCAAGCTTAGAAGCTTAAATAGCCATGCCACAGATATATGGGCCAGGAATTCAATGTGGGCACAGTTGGGGTGGTTTGCATCTATTTTCAAATTTCTAGGCCTCATCAGAACCTCAGAAGCTGATGGTTAGGGTCACGTGAAAGTTTATTTGCTACCGAATCTGGTGGTTTGTATTGGCTACTTGTTGAGGGGGGCGTCAATTCTTCACATGGGTTTCTCCATCCTATCTCTCTATGTGGGCTAGGGGGAAAGTTTGACAGGAGAAGCTAGATCAGTGGACAGGGGGTAGAGGGAAGTTCAGACACTTTGAATTAATGGTAATTTTCATGAAAGTGCTTGTTCTCATAATTTCCACCCTTCTAGAATCCTCCTTAAAACTCAAGAAATTCAAAACTTGTTGTAATTCAAAACTTGCTCTGGTTTCCAAACAGCTGTAATACATTTAACTCTGATTCTCCAGCACATATAAAATATTATCCAAAGACCACAGGGCTGAATAATATTAATGGACAATGAATCCATCCTTCTGTTGGCAGGCCAGAGAGGAAACCCTGATCAGACTTTACTAGGATGAAGAAAGTATTCATTGTTCAAATCCACTTTTGAAAGTGAAGGGTGCTCTTAATACCTGTTCTGGAAGAGTGCTTTCCATTGGGTGCTTTTCATATTCTCTGAAGACTATTTACATGGGCAAAGATGTGTGATTTACTAATGTTAGTTATACCCCAACCATAACAGCTATCTGGGACAAAAGGATGGTAATTATGCCAGGACTACAAGCATAAGCAAGTTTCATATTGGGCAAATTGAGCCATATTGTCACCCTAGCTATAACCAGTTCTTAAGCTGGCACCACTGGACCTGAACCAGGAGTTATTTAGACTTAATAATGGTTGATTTTCAACAATCAAGATATTTTAAAATTTAGCGAGGTGCTGTTTTTCACACCTATAATGTTAGCTAGTTGGGAGGCTGAGATCTGAGGACTGAGATTTGAAGATAGCCTGAGAAGACAAATCTGAGAGACTCTTACCTCCAATGAACCATCAAAAAGTGGGGCCGGGAGTTTGGCCTAGTGGTAGAGTGCTTGCCTAGCATGCACGAAGACCAGGATTTGAGTCCTTGGTACCACCTATATAGAAAAAAGCCGGGGGTAGAGCTCTAGCCTTGAGAAAGTCCAAGGACAGTGCTCAGACTCTGAGCTCAAACCAAGGGCTAGCAAAAATAAAGCTAGAAGTGGGGGCATAGCTCAAGTGGTAGAATACCAATCATTAGCAAAACAGCTAAGAGAGAGTGCAGAAAGAGTGTGAGGCTACAAGTTTAAGCTGCTGTCCTGGCACCAAATATTTTAAAAAATTCATAAAATTGCAACTTTAGATCTCATAATACATACTCATACAACACATACTCACCTCCACTCTTGCATTCACACACTCATATACACTAAGTTCGAATATCCACAGCACATTCTGACACTCATTCCATATACTCACAGCCACTCTCACACATCCTCTTCCACATTCCCATTCCTATTTCTGTTCCCATTGTCTCATCTCTCCAACCACATCCCCTCACACAACCTAGGCTTTTGCACTCGTGTCTGATCACATGGTCCTGTCACACATGATAAATTCTGACATCCATATATTTGATGACACACTTCTGCTTACAAATTCACTTCTATGTATACAGCACACACATATGCACATCTTTCTAGCTCACACTCAGTCACTTATGGACATACACACAGTCCCATTTTACTCACTCAGACACCTCCCCTACTCTCCCCTTTAGTTCTCTCAAAAACACTCAGCTATCATAAAAATGGGACACACCAGAGCCATTTTCCCACATTTTTCTGCCTGGTTAGCGAGCCTGTTGTTGCTCAATTCTTTCTTTTATGCTTCAAAACAACCTCCAAGGCTTTTTGCTCCAAAATAACGATATTTAAATTATAGCATATATATATTTATATTGCATATCAGATCTGCATAAGTACAAGAGGGACTTTTGCCAGATAAGTAAGTGACCACCTATAAGTGATCCAAAACTCCTGTGCCCACATGAGACGATTTTTTAGCATGGGTACCTCATTTTGCAGTGGTTCTTGTAAGTCTGCGATTTTGATACTGGAGACTGAATGTTTTATAAAATACAAACTCTTGGAGTTGGGCTTTGGGGACATAGGCATGTTTGAGACCTTTTCAGTGTAGTACTGAGGCTTAAACTCAGAGTCTGAGTGCTGTCACTTGACCCACAAGCTCCACTTCAGGCTGTTCAGTGGTTCAGCCTCCCTAGGGCTGCTTCGAATTGTGATCCTCATATCTCAGCCTTCTGAGCTAACTATGCCACTGGTGTCTGGCCTAGATCTTAATCTTTTTATTCTGAGAACACACCTCCAGGTTAATATAGGGAAGGAAGTCTGATTTGGAAGGAATCTATGTTTTTCTATGAATTTCTATTTTAAAACAAATATTTATAAGAGCCTTCTGTTCTCTGACATTCTGTTTGCAATATGTGTTGTTGGAAGAGTTTCCTTTCGCAAACAATGCCACAGGTCTTCCTCAGGGAGCTGAGGATGGGAGGTTCCTGCCAAGTTTGATGACTTGAAGCAAGGGCTGCTGGGTAGGGGCCAGAAAGACAATGGGACAATTTTAGAAAGTAAGGGTACATGGGGCTGTTTTTTCCCAATTCCTGCATGTAGGTCACACTTCAAGAGAGGAGATCAGGAAAAGCCAGCATCTTTGAGGCAAAACATACCAATTAAGCCCAAAAGAAAGGGAAGCATCTTGTGAACAGCAAAGGCAAGCAGAGGGCAGGGGACCAGTCCCAGGACTGAGAACTGTGCTGGAGTCACTCAGGCCCTGCAACTCTGGCCAGCTTTAGCCACAACCAGGCCACAGACCAAGGAGTTGCTTTGCTACACCCCTGGCTCTTTGGTTTCCTGAGCAGACCATCCTGAGTTAATACCATCCTCCAGGCAAACACCTCCCCTCTCTGACTTTGCTGGTGACAGCTCTTCACGAAAGGTTTTTGTTGTTGTTTGTGAAGAACATTTTGGTAGCTAAATATGACCCCGAGTGTTCTAGGCGATAAAAATGACAGTGTTGAGCCTAGTGGTAGAGTGCTTGCCTAGCATGCATGAAGACCTGGGTTCAATTCCTTGGTACCACATACATAGAAAAAAAGCCAGAAGTGGTGCTGAGGCTCAAGTGGTGGAGCTCTAGCCTTGAGAAAGTCCAAGGACAGTGCTCAGGCCCTGAGCTCAAGCCCAGGACTGGCAAATAAATAAATAAATAAAAATGACAGTGGTGAGAGAGGGTGGCGAGGGGGAAAGGAGGACAAAAACATGAGAAGGGGTATCAAGGTTCGAGAAGTAATGTGCCCATTACCTGACCAATGTTAACTGTAACCCCTCTATACATTATCCCAACAATAAAATACATTTTTTTTAAATGACAGTGTGTGGAGCACACTGACTGGCTGAGGTAAAGCAAAGCACACCAGGAGGGAAAAAGCACTCTCATACTTTTATAAACAGATGATTTAAAAAAAAAAAAAAAGAAAACAAAAAACAAACCAGTTGTCCTCTAGAAAAGGCCTTCGGAGAGAGGGCTGTGGGCCCTGGGTGTTGCGCCCTGGGGGCGGCGCCGGGCCAGAGCCCTGGGGAGGTTGTTCCGGATGGTCCAGAAAGTCTGCCGTGTTCACGTAGTGCTCGTTCAGCCTCACGCTGCTCAGGCCGTGGATGCAGCCGGCCAGCTCCTTGGTCGTGGTTCCGCTCTCCACCGTCTTCACGCACACCTTCTCCAGGCTCCGGGCGAACCCGACGAGGTCCCGGTTCCGGTCCAGCTTGCCCCGGTGCTCCAGGCCCCGCGACCAGGCGAAGATGCTGGCGATCGGGTTGGTGCCGGTGCCCCGGCCCTTCTGGAGCTCGCGGTAGTGGTGGGTGACCGTGCGGTGGGCGGCCTCGGCCTCCATGGTCTTCCCGTCCGGGCAGACCAGCGCGGCGGTCATGAGGCCGAGGGAGCCGAAGCCCTGCGCCAGGATGGCGGACTGCACGTCGCCGTCGTAGTTCTTGCAGGCCCACACGAAGCCGCCCGAGGACTTGAGCACCTGGGCCACCATGCCGTCGATGATGCCGCTGCGGTGGAACGGGGCCTCGTAGTGGCGGAGGAAGATCTCCTTGAAGCGGCCGTCGTAGGCCTGCAGGACCGTGTTCTTGGTGCTCACGTAGAGCGGCCAGGCGCGGTGCAGCGCCTACTGGAAGCAGCTGTGCGCCAGGTCGCTGATGGAGGCGTCCGCGTTGTACATGCCCAGGCCCACGCCGCCCGCGGGGAAGCTGAACACCTCCCGCTCGCGCGCGCCGCTGCTGCACCATCTTGAAGGTGCCGGGCCGGGCCAGTCGCCGTGCGCGTGCCGGCCGATGGCGATGGACTGGGCCCAGCCGGGGACCAGGTGCGGGATGTTCCTGCAGAGGACGGGCTCCCGGAAGACCGTGCCCCCCAGATGCTCCGGATCGTCCCGTTGGGGCTCGGCCACATGGCCTTCAGCCCGAACTCCTCCACGCGGGCCTGGTCCGGCGTGATGGTGGCGCACTTGACGGCCAGCGCCGAGTCCACGGTCACCTGGTCGTTGGTCTGATCGTGGTTCGGCAGCCCCAGATGGAAATACTTGAGCTGGACGTCCACCTGGGGCAGGATGAGCTTCTCCTTGATAAACTGCCAGATGATTCGGGTCATCTCGTCGCTGTCCATCTCCACCACCGGCTTCTCCACCTTCATCCTCCGGTCGGCATAGTGACGCCGCCGCTGTCCCTGCCGACCCGGGGGGGCGGTCAGGGCTGACGACACCCAGGCAGACCCCGGGCAGCTCGGGGCCCTGCGCAGCCGTCCGAGGGCCCGTAGGTAGCCAGCCATCCCAAAGGGCCCGGGGCCAAGATCTGAGCCTCCTGGAAGAGTTTCTGAGGGGGAAAATGGAGATAGGGGAGGGATGGAGAGGGAGGAGATGGGCCACGAGGGACCCCAGCCTCCCTTCAAGGCCTTGTGCAGGGGATCCGGGTGCCTCTCTCACCCCAGAGAGAGGCACCACTTTGCTGCTTCAAGGAGAAGGAGACAGGAAAGAGGCGGAGGGGACAGAGCCCTGGGGACCTTGGGGGAACCAGGAAGGTGTCAAGGGGTGTGTGTGTGGGGGGGGTGGGGGTGCTGTTTCCATAGTAACAGCAGCACCGGCTACCATCTCTATGGGGCTGTAGTGAGCCCTTCCTGGTGCTCCAGAGGAAAGCTGTGTTAGTGATGTCTTGTGGCCAAAGATTAAACCCTACAGGTGTCTTCTGGGCAAAGAAAGAAACTGTAAGTAGGATTTGATTTGATTGGGTACTAGAATGAGCAACAGAATGAGGGTTAAGTAAAAATGTGGGAGAAGATAGGGAGTACATTTTCATTATCAGGAAGGAAAGGGGGCTTGTATACTATCACATTCTCATGCTTCACTACTCTTTATAACAGGAAAGTACTCAACCTTGTCAGAGCCTATCCATATATCAGCCCTAGAATTATTCTTTCACTTACTCATTCATTCAGTAATTACCAACAGATTATCTCCTATGTGGTGAGAAGTTGCCAGATGCTGGGCATATAATTGATTAATCATAAAAACCAATATGTAAGCTGGGTGCTGGTGTTCACACCTGTAAGCTTCGCCAATTAGCAGACTGAAAATAGGAGGATTGCAGTTCCAGTCTAACCTGGGCAGAAAAGGTCACAAGATTCATTCTCAACCAATAGCAGGCTTTCATGGTAAATAATGCCTGTTATGTTAACTATAGTGAGAAGCCTTTAACAGTCCAGACAGTAGAAAGCAAGACCTTCCCTCAAAAAACAGAACAAAACAAAACAAAACTGTAAAATAGGGCTGGGAATGTGGCTCGGAGCACCTTCCTAGCAAGAACAAACCATGAATTCAAATCCCAATAGAAAATTCAACTGCCAATAGGAAAACAACCCATAATATATATAATATATATGAGAGAGAGAGAGAGAGAGAGAGAGAGAGAGAGAGAGAGAGAGAGGGAGAGGGAGAGGGAGAGGGAGAGGGGGAGAGCGAGTGAGCACAATCTACAGACAGAGAAATTGAGGAACATGAGGTTTTATGGCAATGCATATGTTAGATCTATTCCTTGCTCTGGGAACTTACATTCTTGTAATGGATATAAAGCAAATGATTGCACAAAAATCATGACTCAAGTCATTAAGGTCATGAGAATTTACCATTCTGGGAAAAGCAAAGACTAGAAAAAAAAAGCAACAGAAACTACAGGTAGTTGTGGGTTTTTTTTCCCCCTATACTGGGCTTGAGCTCAGGGCCTGAGCACTGTCCTTGGACTTTCTCAAGGCCACAACTCTACCACTTGAGCCTTAGCACCACTTCTGGCTTTTTTTTCTATGTGGTACTGAGGAATCAAACCTGGTCTTTGTGCACACTAGGCAAGCACTCTACCACTAGGCCAAACTCCTGGCCTTACAGGTAGTAGCTCTTTTGAGTATTTTTACCTCAAAGAATGTGAAGACTGGAATAAGACAAGAGAAATTCAAGGGCTGGAAGTTTGTGGACTATTCATAAATGTCCTGGATGACTTTCTTGCTCTAGACTTGGCCTTGCTCAAAGATGATGATGAGATTATGAGTGTGTATGTGTGTGTGTGTATGTGTGTGTGTGTGCACGTGCATATGTGTGTGTGTGACTTTGAACTTGTCCAAGGAGTTAGAGATATGGCATACTGCAGTGATTACAGCCCTGAGAAATGGGAAGGAGGTGTTTTTAGAAAGCATGGACCTATCAGCCATTCCTTGCAGGGGAGAAGGCAGAGGGCTCGGGGACAGATGCAGGTAAATGGCAAAGTCTGTCGGTAGGAAGATGGAAGAGTTTCTCTCTGATTGCTCCTTCTGTTTTCTCAGCAAAGTATCACACACAATCCCTACCTGAGTCTAGAGCAAGAAGAGAGCAGGTGAACAGTTTGGGAACAGAAAGGAAATCCATAAATGGTGTGTTAGAGAGTGAATGAGCATATATTATATAGCATACCAGGTTCTTCAGGCAAGATGGGCTCAAGACTTGAGTGATGATAAGCTAAATGGGAGACTAGATAGAACAGGATATGTTTCCCTAGTGGAGTAGACTGGGGGAGTGATTACATTTGAGTTGGGGATTAGTCCAGATGAGCACATGGGAGGGAGTGAAGGGTATGGAAGGTGGGGGGGGCAGTTGGCAGGCATTGAGGCAGTGGTGTCATAACAGATCACATCAAGGGACAATTTTTGTCTTCTGTGCCTAGGTCACCTCTCTCCCATGCACTTGTGTGCCTCTCCACTGTGTACCCCGCTATAGGACATCTGTTGTCCATTATGAGTATAATGAGTGCCTCAGATGTCCATTTGACTTCCTCGGATGGTTCAGTCCTTGGTTTGTACAGACTTAACCCTGGGCTATCCTGGAAACTGACCTATTTTGGACAAAGGCAAGTCTTCCTATGACTTGAAAATAATTGATGTTAAAAGCTGCCCTGTGGGGAAAATCCTATGCTTCCTCCCAGAAAGGAAAGCTGCTTTAACTGTGTGACCTCATTTGTGGGAATGGCTTTTACTCTTCCGTGCTTCTCTTTGTTTATTATCAGTCCCAAGGGAGTGGTATTCACCACATCTACTTACCAGTCATAAGGGACAGTGAGCTCTAGACAGAGGGCCCTCCAACAAAAGGACGGGGCTTGGGGCTTGGGGCTTGGGAGAAGAGACCTGGATGGGAGGCTGAAGCCCATGACAAATCCTCACCAATGGAGGAAGGCAAGCAACAGTAGGCAGCAAGCCTCAGGACTCCACTGGAGCTCACCTGAGGCTCACTGGAACTTGTTGCTGACAGCTTGGTTCTCATGTGGATAACTCGATGTGGGTAGGCCCTGGCTGAACTCCAGTGGCTGGGCAAAGCTGATGAATCTAGAGGGATAAATAAGTACCTTGCTTCTCTCGGGGAGTACATAATGTCACTGTAACATCCGGCTCAGCCCAGCCCAACTTTCCTAGAGTGAAAGGTGACGTCTCCCAGGTTAGGCTACCTGGAAGAATATTGGAAGGAGGTGTTTGGTGATGTGACCAAGGCAGAGAATCTATGTGAGGATGAGTAGCTGGTGACCTCTTTATTGTAATTTGTAAGCCCACTGGGTAACTCAGAGCCAAAATTCAGAATGCCCAGAGCAGGCAGATAGTAATGAAGTCTTTTGGGGATGCAAGAAGCAACATGGTGCCTGTGTTTCCATGGCAACCTATTAAATGTGAGAGGAGCCTCAAAAGATCATCAACCAGGTTTCTGTCTAGTTCAAGTCACCTAGAAGGCTTTTCTCTTATTGGATTTTGGAATCTAATAGATCATATCTCCATCTTATATCTATCCTCATTCCCACCCTCCATCTTCATCTTCATCCATCTCCCCATTCCCATCCCCATCTTAATCTCCAGTGTAGTTCAGTCTGTATGGATGAACTTAAATCTCCATTTCCTCTTACAAACTTTCTGCCTCAGTTTTTGGATAAAGTTTTAATGTATCTTACAGGGTTCTTGGGAGAGGGAAAATGAGGCAAATAGTATGGAAATCCTTATTCCATACTGAAGAGTTCTACAAATATGTAAAATATGTGTCTTATTTTAATGTATTTAGTTTATAGTGAATAATCCATATCATATAGTATCTTCAAACTTTGTGTTTAAATTCACCTTGTCTTCTCAGTCAGATGGTACACTAAGGACCGGAGCTCTGTTCTGTTAGTAAATAGTGTCCTATAAACACAATCTTAAGCAGGAGGTGAGTGTGAGATTGACCAATTTCTACCCCCCCCTCCAGCAAAACAACCCACTTTTAGATTATCTTAAGCTGGCTACCTGGAGATAAATGTGATCCTCAGATCTGTAATATCATCTGTAATCTGAATACCTCTCTGAATTTTCTTGATTTCTGTAGTGCTGTTCAAGTAAAAGTAACTTCTGGTCTTTCATGTGTAACTGGAAAAAGATTATATTTATATGTCTTTTTGTTCTTAAGAAGTTGACACAAGTCGGAGATGATTGCCTATAATGAAAATCTGTATTGCAGATAAAGTGTATCAATCAATAAGATACTTTTTCTTTGAAATTATTTGTGTGTATGTGTGTGCTCGTGCTCACGGGCACACACCAGTCATGGGACTTGAACTCATATTATGGGCACTATGCCTGAGCTTTTTTGCTCAAGACTAGCATTCTTCCACTTGAGCTACAGTTCCACTTCTTCGTTTTTTGGTGGTTACTTGGAGTCTCATGGGGGATTTTCCTCTCTGGGCTGGCACTGAACTTTAATCCTCAGATCTCAGTCTCCTGAGTAGCTAGGATTACAGGTGTGAGCCACCAGCACCTGAATTAAGTGTCTCATATATATATATATATATATATATATATATATATATATATATATATATATATAAACCACTTTGAGTCAGGATTTTGCTGTGTTGCCCAGAGGATTCCTTGGGGCCCTAGTCTGATGCTAATATTGTAATCTGGAAACAGGGTGCATAGGACAGTGGGACAGTGGACACCAGTACAAGTCCTAAAAAGATTTGAAAAGATAATAAATGATATTCTAGAATTTATCAACATGTTTCTAGTCCTGGCAGCTCTTATATGAGCTGGCCTTCATTCTGTCCTTCATTCCAGCCACACTGACCTTTAACTCTTGTCAAACCTGCTAATCTTATTGTTGTCTTAACTTGTTGTTCCTTTGGACTGTACATCTTTGTCTCAATCTTTGCCTGAATGCACTGATGCATTATAATAAGCTTGTCTTATTTATGGACTGAATATATGAGGTTTTGAACAAGCTCAGTCAAAATCAACCAGCCAATCAATCACAATCTCAAAAGCAAGTATTGCTTTTGCCTGCAAATTACAAAGTTCAGTTGATTCCAGCAATCCCCAGTCAGTCCCAATCCCTCCCTCCCTCCCTCCCTCCCTCCCTTCCTTCCTTCCTTCCTTCCTTCCTTCCTTCCTTCCTTCCTTCCTTCCTTCCTTCCTTCCTCCCCTCCTTCCTTCTTTCCTCTCCCCCTCTCTTTTTTTTTTCTTTTTTCCCTTCCCTTCCCTTCCCTCTCTTCCCCCCTCACTCTTTCTTTCCCTGAGGCCGTCTCTGAGCCTTTTCCACTCAAGACTGGTGCATTATCACTTCAGCTATCTCTCTACTTCTGGCTGTTGGTGATTGAATGTGGTAGAGTTTCCTCCTCAGGCTACATTGAACCAGGATCCTCAGATTCAGCTACCTGAGTAGCTAGAACTGCAGGCATGAATGGATAGCACCCTGTTTATTAGTGGTGTTGAAATCTTAAGTTGTGTGGCTGTTGAGTGTTACCTGCCCTTAATTTGGTGAACATATGCCTCCCAAAAATTTACTGGTGCTCCAAAAGCAAGACAAAAGTAAATGTGCTTATTTGAAGTGAAACAGTGAAGATTTTTTTTTAAGGGTGGTGTGAGTGTCTTTAACAGAAGCTGAGTGGCTCCTATGGAAGAGATGAACAGGCATCTACAGTACAGTACTGAACTGTATGCTTCCTAAGCATGTGCAGAGTTTCCTCTGTAGTCTTCTCCTTGGAACTGAAGACCCTTGGATACAAAGTATATACTACTGTGTTCAAGTCTGAGCCTCTGTGTGGTCTTATGTAGGGGATTTTCTTCTGCCACTAAGCCTCTTCTTTCTGTCTTTGCCTCTCTTTATCTCAAAACAGTGCTTCATTTTTATTCCTGGCCCTTATCAATATGTGAAATCATTTTGAAATTTATCTGTTTTCTTATTATCTCCCTCCCAAGAGATGGGAATCTTTTCCTTCCAGGGGTTGTTTCTGTCGCTTCACTGGAGAGCCATGTTACCCACAGGTTTGAATTTTGTCTGGACTGCTGTCTTAGTCCATAAGATGTTCCATGGTAAGAGACCAGGGTAAGTAGGTGAACTGAAATTCTCACTCAAGCCTGCCATTAAATGGGCTTTCCTGAAGTATCCCATACCCAGGCAATCTCTGTTTTTTAAATAGAACAAGGGAAATTAGAGCTATAATCCTTATAAAGGCTGAAGAATGTAACCAAAGCCACATTTTGCTTCTAAAGACAATCTCAGAGTCTTGATCAAGTGGAGACAAGTGAGGTGTCCATTAAATTAAAAAGAAAAAACTAGTCAGGCAACACATGTAGAGGTTAAACATGGATTGGAACCTCCATATGATGATTTATCCCCAATGATTATTTACTCTGTTTACTGTGTTGGGTGAGTTTGAGCCTATCTGTAGAAGCCACATGAGTGGTCTGGATTTGGTTCAGTCAAGCCATCTGGAGAGATTTAAGGCTCAGGGCCAAGGGTCTGATGTCCACTTGGCTGTAAGCACCTCATTGCTCTGTCATTATCATTTCATGAGTTGTGTGAAAGGAATTGAACTCTGAGTCCATTTCTACCAGCTAATGGAATAAGCTGCAAGATAAATGGCCAAACTTCTCAAGCATAGATTAACTGAGATCAAAGTATCTGGGCTGATGAGGAGACATCTCAGCTTGTGTGTCCCTCGAGTGCCCTGGCTGTTGATGGGGCTACAAGCATGCTGTCTCCCAGCTCAGGAGTGTGAGCGGTGCCCCTTGTCTGCTGACTGAGAAGTAAGGGGCTTGGGAACCAGCTGAGATGACAATATCCACAACCTTAGGTCCTGCTTAATTTCTGAGTGACTTGGAAGATGAGAGTGGGACCTGTAATTTAGTCATTCTAGAGAACTTTCCTCAAAGGACTCTAGATTCTTCAGAAATTGGACAAATGTTGGCTTGATCTTGATGGAAATGTGGAAGTTGATAATTTGATAATTTGAAACCTTCGTTTTCTGCTGAGAAAGAATTCACCTATTTTGAAGTTAGCCAGAGTTGGGGAAAAAGAAAGGGGAGGAGAGTTTGGGTCCTGGATCTCTGTTGGTTTGAGAATAATACCTTCCAGTGGAAGAAACTTAGAGCACTGGACTGAAGAAACTCACTGGAGATTGCTCAGTGCCCCAAAGAGGAGAGCTTAAATAAGGGCAAAATTCTTTTTCTCTCAGGAATACTGTAGACATTTTCAGCTACCCATTCCTGATTCTATGTTCATTTTTAAATTTTTAAATGCAATTTTTATTGTTTAAAACTTTTGTTGAGGGGCCGGGAGTTTGGCCTAGTGGTAGAGTGGTTGCCTACCATGCACAAAGACCTGGGTCTGATTCCTTGGTACCACATACATAGTAAAAAGCCAAAAGTGGTGCTGTGTCTCAAGTGGTAGAGATCTAGCCTTGAGAAAACCCAACGACAGTGCTCAGGCCCTGAGCTCAAGCCCAGAACTGGCAAAAAACCAAAACCAAAACCAAAACTTTTGTTGAGGCATAATAGACATATAGGAAAGAATAGGTAAATATAATAACTTGATAATTTTTCATAGATTGAATATATCTGTATATGTAGCACCAGATCTAAAACCAGAACATCAGCACCTCAGAAACCCATGCCCCCTGCCTCTCATTCACCATCCCTGAGACTGACTGCTGTCCAGACATGCAACATTACACCCTAATTTCTCCTGCTATTACTCTGCCTTCATCTGTCTGGCATTTGAGACTCACTCATGTGGTAAAATAAAACAGTAATTTACTCATTTTCATCGCTGTAGAGAATTCCATTGTGGGGGAAAATACTGCCAAACTTTTCAGAAGTCATTTCTCCATTTTGCACCCCTCCAGCTGAGCTGTGAGTTCCACTTGCTTTGTATGCTCACAGACCCTTTCTGTGATCTATCTTGTTCACATTAGCAGTCCTTGCAGGAAAGTAATGAAAACCTGGGCTCATTTTTTGTATACTTGTTCTCTGCTTCACTTAGAGGAAGCCAGAGTTTCACTTAAACCTCCTGGTAGTTTATATCGACCCCTGCCCAAACCAGCTCAGCCAGGAAGATAATTATTATTATTTTTTAATCAATACCTAAGCAAAGAAAAGGGAGGGAACCTGATTTACCCACTTGGGTTCCATATTCAATCACATTCCAGACTAAATTCCCTTCCCAACTCCAATTGATATTTTTAAGTTCTAATCCCCAAGGTGAGTGTTTACACATGGTGGATGAGTATCTTCATAATAAGAGGAAGAGACATCCAAGAACTAACTCCTCTCTCTCTCTCTCTCTCTCTCTCTCTCTCTCTCTCTCTCTCTCTCTCTCTCTCTCTCTCTGTCTCTCTCTGTCTCTGTCTCTCTGTCTCTGTCTCTCTCTGTCTCTGTCTCTCTCTGTCTCTCTCTGTCTCTCTCTGTCTCTCTGTCTCTCTCTCTCTCTCTCTCTCTCTCTCTCTCTCTCTCTCTCTCTCTCTCTCACACACACACACACACACACACACATACACACACACTATGGAAGAACACTATGAGAAGGTCGTTATCTCTATCCAGGAAGACGGTCCTCACAAGATTCCAATCCTAACAGCATTTTGATCTGAACTTCTAGTCTGCAGATTTGTGAAGACATAAATTATGTTGTGTAAGCTGTGCAGCTTGTGAGGCTTTGTTATGTCAAATAAGTTTCTTCCTCATTCTCTTAGTCCTTCAGGTAAAGTGGGGGGAAATTCTTACTGCTTAGTGCAGTGCCTACAAAGCAGGCTCTGAGGAGACTTCAGCTGTAGGATCTCTTCTTCAGGCCCCTTCCTAGTCCTTGTGTACAGTTCCCAAAGTGGAGTGACACAGCATTGGAACATTGAGCGGGCTGAGGGTTGAATTTGCAGAGAAGGAAGTAGAAACATCTGTGAGAGCCAGGAAAGTAGACTCCTCAGATACAAAGAATAAAATGGACTCTAATTGATTCCAGTTAAGAGACAGAAGCTAATCTAGCAGGAAGGACATCTTCTCTCACCTATTCCCAAAGAAGCTATGGAGAAGATACAAACATCTGTGCACTGGACAGAGCTTCCAGACCAGACCATTCACCTTTCTAGGCAGCACTCTCCAGGTGTATGTGGTAACACAGCAGACAGGAGGGCAGCCACAACTCTACACTGGTCAGGACTGTACCTTCCTCCCCCAGACCTCACATTCCTAATGGGAAGTGAACTGTGCCTTCTTTCCCTGCTCTGGCCAACATTTCCATCTACCATAGACCCCCACACCTGGGATTTGATTCCCAGGATGCTTTGTCCCAAATCTATCTCATCCATTGTCTCCACAAGGTTCTCATTGAACCCCCAAAAATGGGTTCAGAAGAAAAGGATATAGAGCTGTAATAAACTGCCTCCATAGTTTGAAGAAAAATTCAGGAAAAAGGGAAGACATCTACCCAGGAACTAATATAAAGTAATATAGGTAGGGGACAGCAGACTTTTCAGAAGATTAAAAAAAAAAGATACCTTTACCAAATTTCAGATTTCCAAAGTTTGAAGAAAGTATATGAAAGCAACTTAATAATGTCTGGTATGTTTAATAAATTGAGTATTTTAAGGTCTCCTCTGCTAGTCCAAAATGCAGTTGAGGCTGAATAATTTTGTATCTTTCATCTAGAATCTTCTTCTGCTATAATGGGTGTAAAGTATATTTCTATGTAGTTTTTGCTATTGTTGTACCTATTTTTTTCTCTTTTTAAATTAGCTTCAAATAGTTGTATAAAACGGGTTTCAGTTTAGCATGTCCATTTAGGAGTAAAGTACATTTCCATCAGTGTCACCACTTCTATATTCTTCCCCATCTCCCATTTGTATCTATTTTTATCTATCTTATTAAATTTATTCCTAGAGTCTTGACAAAATAAATTGTAGCTTCTTGTATCACAGCATACTTTGAAACATTTGGAGGCAGATATTCTCTTAGAGATAAAAATCCCACTGGGTGCAGTGGCGCACACCTGTAATCTTAGCTACTCAGGAGACTGAGACCTGAGGGTCAAGTTTCAAAGCCACCCCAGGCAGAGCAGTCCACGAGAGTTTTATTTCTAATTAATCAGCAGGAGGCTGGAAGTGGAGCTGTGCCTCAAGTGGTAGATCACCAGCCTTGAGTGTAAAACTAAGGGACCCAGACGCTGAGTTCAAGCTCTGGTTACCAGCATACACCAAAAAGATCAAAATCTCCAGGGTCTTTAGCTATTCTGCTTAGAACCTGCTTTTGATGCCTTCATTATCTTGTCCTGTACCTCTGAATACACTCTGTCTCTCCCCAAAGCTGCCACAAACTGGTCACTGTACTGTAGAGGATGGTTAAACATTAGGATAGGACTAATTTGTACAAGCTTCAGAAACCCCCAACACAACAGTGTGTAAACCCCCAGATAGTAGATAGTAGTTAGATTCATTGCTCATCTAGAGGTTGTATTTCCCAGACTCTCTTACAGCTAGGTGTAGTGACTGCATTCTTGCCAGTTGAATGTTAGTAGTAAAGATTAGGCACAGGTCAAGAGCATGGCCTGTTGGTAGAGTGCTTGCCTAACATGAAGCACTGGAGTGGATTCCTTGGTACCACATACACAGAAAAAGCCGGGAGTGGTGTTGTGGCTCAAACAGTAGAGTGCTAGCTTTGAGAAAGCTCAAGAACAGTGTCCAGGCCCTGAGTTCAAGCCCCAGGACTGGCACACACAAAAATTAATTAACTAATTAATTAGCTAAATAAAAGATATAGGTATTGTCTAAGTGTCAGCCTTTAAATATTGTCTGCTGCTTTTCTGAACCTAAAGAGACTTGTGACAAGGCTCGAAAAATGCAGATTAGGACATTATTCAAAGGGTTAGTGGAATCCTAAGATGCAGAAGACTGAGGGAGGGCCTATGTGATCAATGGAACACAGCACTGATCAACCAGGGCCATTTGTATCAGTCTAGCTATTAGCACTACCAGTTGCATAAGAAACAACCTCAAACTATCAATGACTTATAGAAAAAAAATTATGCTCATGGATCTGAAAGTTATCTATGGCTTGGCTCATCTGGGAGATCTTTCAGGCTCTGTTATACATGTCTCTTATCCTCTCTGGGCCAGTAAAGTTTTCTTTTGGCAATCTATTGAAATGAAATAGGAAGAGTAGAAATGTGGTATTTGCTAGTAGGTTGTTTCTAGATGTTATGTTTTTACAGCCTTCTTGTACCTCATTATTTACTACTGATTCCTTAAAAATGATCACCTTTGGCTTAGCAGATCATTTGACAGTTCTCTCAGGAGTCTGGGACATAGTTCAAATGATGAATTCATTTTAAAGTATACAAGAGCCTTACATAGTTTGTGTATATAATTTTCCCATCAATTTTTAAATCTTTGCCTTTAAACATTTAAACTTCCAAAACCACAGAAAAGAATCTGATTGGAGCTGCCCAGTGGAAAGGACTGATTTTTGCTGTGTTGAAATGTCTACTCTGATTTACTCTGGTGGCTAAAAAGAGATAATATTGAAATAATGATGAAAAAAATCAAAGCTCATATTTCATCAGTATCTGAAGATAAGAGGCAATTTCTAAGCAAAGAATGGGGCTAGGTATGCACGCCCCGATCCTCCCAAGAACCTGGGATAACAAAGTCAAGAACCAGGTACTAGGGTGTGAATCTCTACTTAAGCACTGACAATGGGGAAGGCCCAGCCTGTGCAGCTGCCTTGCTGTTTTACAGTATATGATGGCATTGGTGGCTGCCTGTGAGCATCACCTCCAGTAATTGTGTGTGTTTGTGTGTGTGTGTGTGTGTGTGTGTGTGTGTGTGTGTGTGTATCAGGACTTGAATTCGGTATTTTTGCTTAAGGTTGGTGCTCTGCTACTTGAGCTCCACTCTGGTTTACACACACACACACACACACACACACACACACACACACACGTACACGCGCATACACCAGATGACTGGAGATAAGTTCTCATAGACTTTTCTGCTTGTGCTGGCTTTGATCTGCCATCCTTAGAGCTCAGCCTCCTGAAGAGCTGGGATTACAGATATAAGCCACCAGCTTATATCTTCCCTTATTTACCTCTCCACTGACTATAGGCTTGACCCTGGGACTTACTTAAGCCCATGATACATTGGGTTGCTTGAGACATATTGGGGCTTGTCCTGTTGTAAAGCTCCAGCTAAAGAATGGAGGAGCCGTGCGCCAGGGGTTCATGGTCTGTAATCCTGTAGCTACACAGGATACTGAGATCTGAGGATCATGGTACAAAGCCAACCCTGGGCACTAAAGTCCATGAGACTCTTATTTCCAATTAACCACCAGAAAACAGGAGATGGCACTGTGGCTCAAGTGGTAGAGCACTAGACTTGAGCTGAAGAGCTTAGGAACAGCACCCAGCCCTGAGTTCAAGCCTCACGACCGAGGAGGGTGGGGAAGAGTGAGAGGCCTTGGAGGATGAGACATACTCTTAGATGTTTCAAACACAGTTACAGTTCAAGCTGAGTGCAGCTCCTGGGTGCAGCTACTCCATGTGGAAATGAACTAAGATGATACCACTTAATCACATAATCATGAAGAACAGTCATTACCTGTTTATTAAACATAAGAGATAATGAAACACTTGCCTAAAATTGGGCTTGGCTTCAAAAATCCATCCGGAAATCCAGATGTCTGGCCTACAATCCTTGGAGAAACATTTTTGACAGTGGGAATATAGATAGAACCATCCACATGGAACCTTAAGATGTCTTCTTTCTCTCCCATTCTCTTGGCAATTAATACTACTTTAGTCACAAGGGCTGAAAAGAAAACTCCAGACATAAATAGATCATAAAAAAAGTTCTGTGTCGGCTGGAAGTTTGGCCTAGTGGTAAAGTGCTCACGTAGCATGCACAAAGACCCAGGTTTGATTCCTCGGTACCACATACATAGAAAAAAGCCGGAAATAGTGTTGAGGCTCAAGTGGTAGAGCCTGGCCCTGAGAAAGCCCAAGGACAGTGCTCAGGCCCTGAGCTCAAGCCCAGGACTGGCAAAAAAAAATAGTTCTATCTAGAGCGAATCATGTTGAGTGAGACAAGTCAAGACCAAAGGAACAAAAGACGCATGGTATCCTTACTATATGGCGAGGACTCAATATTTGCATACCCAATGCTATGGACATGGTATTGGAAATATAAACACAACTACATATACATAAAAATCTATGACTCTATAGACATAATATTTTATTACATAGATCAATATGTATCTATGACATACAAACCCTCAGCCTAATTTTAATTATGTTCTAAAATCTAAGTGCCAGTGATTGTATATAGAGATTCCTTTCTTGAATACTTGTTAAACACGTCATTTGAAATATGACGTAAAAATCAATGTTAATTCTTTAATAAAAAGAAAGTTCTGTGTAACCAGGTAAGACCAGACTCCTACTTGTACCAGTCTCCGCTCCTCTCTCCTGTACCTTGTGAGGGCCACAATGAAGCAAAAGCAATGGATTTTCCTAGCCCACTCTGGATACCAAGAGAGAAAACTCTTGTTTTATTTCTCAGTCTTCTATGAAGAGTCTCCCTGTAAGATGGGCCATGTATCCTTAAAGACTAAAGGCTAAATTTTTAGTGCCAGAGAAAGTCACCCTCAGGGTAAAATGACCATTTTCTGATGTTATGAAAATAGTCCTGGCTGAGATATCTCAAACATTATGGGTTCGTCTGTGTCTACCAGCAGACACTGGCTTCTTTTGAGAAACAATCATTCCATCCCCTTCCCTTCTATTTCCCTCCCCTAACTTCCCCTCCCCTCTCCTCCCTACCTCTTCCCTCCCCTCCCCTTCCTTTCCTTTTTCTCCCCTCTCATTCCCTTCCTTTCTTTTCCTTACCCCTCCCTCTTCCCCTTTCCTCCTCTCCTTTTTCTTTTTGGAGATCTGGTATTACTTCTTTTCCTTGAAGTCTAGTTTAATGAAGCCACTCTTTCTCTCCTAAGAGTGCTTAGCATGATGCAAGCCAGCCCAACTCAATGTTCTCACTGTGGATTGTGAATCAAAACAGATTAGTAGAAAAACAAGTAGGTATTTGGGAATTCCTACATCAGCCAGACTGTTTTCAACTCGAACATTTCATTTTCTCTTCCTGATTTCAGAACTATCTTAATTCTAGCTTGTTTCCAAGCACTGTTCTCTGGCTTGACTATAAATGTCAGATGTCCTTCCAATGAACTCCCGTTTTCATAGATTGGCCAGACTGGTTTCTCTTGCTTATATGTAGAACACCCTGAAAGAAAGATGACATGAAGGAAACAGACATTATCCCAGCTTTCAGAGCCTGTCAATTTGGTCAGAAAGAAATATACAAATTACACTATAATTACAAATTGTTCTAAAACAAATGGGTAGGGTGCTCTGGCAGAAAAAAAAATAATCCAAATGAGACTATGGGGTCATTTTATCAGCTGGGGTCTTACCTTGTGGGTGAAATTGAAATCCTATTTCTTTTTTCTTTTTCTTATTATTAATTTTTGCCAGTCCTGGGGCTTGAACTCAGGGTCTGAGCACTGTCCTTGGGCTTTCCTCTACTATTGAGCCACAGCACCACTTCTGGCTTTTCTTCTGTGTATGTGGTACCAAGGAATTGAACCCAAGTCTTGTTGCATGCTAGGCAAGCACTCTACCACTAGGCCAAACTCCCAACCCCTGCAACTATTTATTTCTTCAGCCATGCAACACCTATATAGCTTATGTCACTGTCAAGTCTTGCAACTCACAAAGTGCTCAGCTTCTAATCTTACTTGATCCTTGCACCAACCCTATAGGCTATAAAGATAGCGTGGCTAGGGTTAAGGCCCAAATGGTGTGTGTGTGTGTGTGTGTGTGTGTGTGTGTGTGTGTGTGTGTGTGTGTGTGTGTGTTGTTTTTGCCAGTCTAAGGGCTTGAATTCAGGGCCTGGGTGCTGTCCCTGAGCTTCTCTGGCTCAAGGCTAGCACTCTACCACTTGAGTCATAGTGCCAATTCCAGCTTTTTAGGAATAGTTTATTGGAGATAAGAGTGTCACAGACTTTCCTGCCTCCTGAGCAGCTAGGATTTGACAGGCGTGAGCCTCTAGTGCCCAGCTAGAGGCTCACAGTTTGATGGATATCAACTAGCCTAGCCTGAAGGCTATTCTCGATAACCCCCTTCCCCAATGCCAACATGCTGCCCATCTTCTAAACTTTATGGCCCCTAGAAAGGCCTACAGCCTAGAAGATGATCTGGAAGGACAAATACCATCAAAGGAAGATATCCTTTGATGGCCATTCCTTGTCCCACTGAACTTGGCCTTGGAAAGATGCTCTTAGAGGCTCTTTTTCATGCATTCTGTCACTCACCCTGTGGCTTATTATATAAACATGGTCGGGCTTTGTCTAGTACATGCTGAGTACATTAGCCAAATCATCACGAGTTCCCATTTCCTTCCATCTCTCTCTCCTTCATCATTATTTGATCATTTCTATTACCTTCCCTGCAATGCCTACTTTCCTTTGCCTGTATTATCAAGTGTCTGAACTAGCCTCAGCACTTGGCAACTTGTTTGAAATGTAAAGTCTTGAGCTCTACCCCCATCTACTTCATCTTTTAGATGAAAGACTCCGGCAGCCCTGCCATCTGTGCTTTAATAAGCCTGTCAGGTGAGTGTGATGCAAACCAGGGCTTGATACCCACTAGCCTAAGTTTTTCCAGACCAACAGCCCCTCAAGTTGCAGATCACCACGTTCAACTAAAGATGTGTTTTATAGAAACTCATGCCAGAGGCTGAAGTCACAGATGGATCTTACCCAAGCCCTGGTGCCACATAGTTGAAAGGTGATGACAGCTCAAAGTTGAAGAATCTAACTGTACAGGGTCTCAGTTGCCCCCATTGCTTTTAGGGCTGAGCTAATCTCTAAAGAGGATAGCACACACACACACACACACACACACACACACACACACACACACACCCCTTTATGCTGGTTCTCGGGCTTGAACTCAGGGCTTGGGCACTGCCTTTAAGCATTTTTGCTCAAGGCTGGTGTCCTAGCTCTACTTCTAGATTTTGGGTGTTTAGTTGGAGATAAGCATTTTGTGGACTTTCCTGTAGGGATGAGTTTGAACCTCAATCATCAGATCTCAACCTCTGGAGTAGCTAGTTACAGGTGTGAGCCACCAGAGCCCAGCTTAAAACAGTGCCTAGGCCATTTTCTCATGCTTGGAGCCAGGCTGGTGCAGCTTCTTGAATACTTGGATCATCAGGTTAAGGTTAAATTATTCCAAATAGCAGTGCTGAAGATTTTGGGCTGGGGGTGTGCGTGTATGTATGCATTAGTTTACTGAGGTTGCAGTAATAAAATACCACAGGTCAGTGGCTAAAACAATTGGATTTTATGTCATCATTCTGACTGGCTCCATTGTTTGGGGGCTATAGTAAGACAAGACATCCTGGCAGAAAGATGTGGTGGAGCAGAGCAGTTTGCCACATAGCAGCCAGTTAGTGGCAGGGGGCAGTAGTGTGGTCCTGTGCTTCCTCCTTCCACTTTTCCATATTAGCCTATCGGATGGTAGCATCCACGCTCCCGATGGGTCATTCCCTATCAGTTGCAGTCCTCCATTTCAGTTTTCTCTGGAAACACTCCCAAAGACATACCCAGAAGTGTGCTTTACTACTCTCTGAGGTGTTTTGCAGCCTAATCAAGTTGACCATCAAAGCCAACCCAAGAAGAAGACATTCAGAGAATCGGAAGGCCATAATATCTGGGTCTAAGTGGGCAAATTTGTCAAGTGGAGGCCAGTGGAACAGAGAAGGCAAGCACATTCTGATCCTTGAGGGTAAAATTAGAGACCCCTCTCATCCCTCCGCTAGAATCTGAATAATGTCTAGCCAAGGTCTCCTTTTGCAGTAAGAGTGCAAGTACTGGGTCCAGCCTGGATTGAGAAGGGCTGTAGCATCTCTCCTGTGGCTTCTTCTACCTGTGATATTTCCTTTAACTCATCTGCACACCAATCAATGGCAATTATGCTTGCAGACTGCTCATATATTTTAACTTTCATTGTCTGCAATGGCAAATACAATAAATCTACAACAGTGATAACTAAATATTGACTCTTCTGCAGAAATATTGGCACTTCAAGTCACAAAGCTGAGGATGTAAGGAGGTTTGCTTAGATCTGCTAGTGCAAACCAGGGATGGATGGGAAACTTAAGTTAGAGTTCCCACCTATGTGTGGTGGCCATAGAGAAACTCCAACCATGGTGGGTGGAAAACAGGAATAAGGTAGATAGTATTGGGTGGAAAGTTTTAGAATACATGCTTGAGGAAACAATTTTTTTTATCAACCTTTGGCTTTCCTGCAGTATTTCCAGGCCTGGGATGGAGTAACTCCATCTAGTTCACCACACTTGCCAGGAAGATGCTCTACCAGTTAAACCTTGCCCCTGGCCCTCAGAATTGCTCTGAGATCTCAGAATCCTCTACATTGACAACAGTTGATGGCTTTGGTCAGAAAAAAAAACATTGATCTGATTCTTCATGCCTTCCATCCAGATTATGGGCTGACTTAAGCGCCCCTCCCCTAGAAATCCATAGTTTGAAGTTCTAACCCCAGCACTTCTGAATAAATGTCTTTAAAGAGGTAATTAAAGGTAGTAAACTCCAATCCAATTTAACTAGTATCTTTGACACAGATATAGAGGAAGTGAAGACAGAGAGAAAACAGCCTTCAAAGTGAAAGGGAGAGATCTCATGAGAAAACCAATATGAGCACATTGCTGTCGTATGGGCCACCTTGTCTGCAATACTTTGTTGTGGGAATTCTAGATGATTAACAGGGGCCCACTAAAAACTAATCTCATCCCCTTTTCCATGAAACACCTAACCATATGTGCTAGGACACCCATCATAGCAGGCTGCTCTATTCTCTCTCCCACCCTGAGACTTTTGTCTCTTCTCTCACCAAAGCAGCCACGTAGGAGAGAAGCAGGACTTTTCATTTGCTCTGTGCAAGTTTTTCTTCCCCACCCCCCAAGACAATAATTACATCAGACATCCTGACCTTGACTGGTATTGTTGATAACAGACCTGATCTTACTGATTTTATTTTTCCAGAACATTCATATTTTAGCTCTTACAAATAAATAATAGTCAAATGTGATTCATTCTATTTTTGCCCAGAAAAGTTCACTAGGGTGGATTTATGTAAGTGTCTCCAAATAAAAAGAATTTTCCTTCTTCTGTTTGTGATTTGTGTGATGATCTCACTTTAGCAGGATGTTGCTTTTTCCTTCAAGAGCTGTGTATCAGTCAATATCTACTACAGTGGGCTATGTAACCAACTAAATATGTGTGTGTATACTTACATGCTATGCATTGAATCCAGGGATTCAGGCATGCTTAATAAGCACATGCTTTACCACTGAGCTATACCTCAGGCTTTAAACTGATCTTAATGCCTGGATTGCCCAAGGGAATTCTGTTTCAATATGGGGCAACCAAGTTCCTATCTGCTTCACATGTCTCATTCTAGACTTGAGTTCAGGGGCAGTGGTGAACTGGGCCTAGTCCTTTCACACTGGGGGCTAGAATTTTCCAAAGGTACAGGCAGAAATAAGATGCTTCTTTAGGCTCCAACTTGAATGAGCCCCTGTTTCCATCCAAGTAACTTGTCTGATGTGTGTTTAGTTGTGGTACAGCAGCTAAACACCGATGTGTGTGTGTGTGGAGGGGTGGGGTTGTTAACCTTCTTCCAGGGAGGCAGGGATGAGGGAAGAAGCATTTGTTCAACAGTAACCTTGTCCACAACAGGATTCCTGGGGATGGAGAACACTACACAGGGAGGATTTCATCCTGCTGGGGTGGAGACTCCGAGGAAGTGGATGGGAGCGGCCGGACACTGAGAACCAGGCAGTCTCTGAGCTTGGAGGAGGTACAGTGTCAGAGCCAGAGAATTCCACACAAGCGGTGAAGCCTAAAAAACCAATGGTGTAACCAAGATCAGGAGCCAGAAGAAAGATGCACAGATGCCCCCAGGAGCGTATCTGAGTGCTCTGGAAGGCGCATTCTACCTGGTGAGAGGGTGATGACCTGTTGGTATGTCCCAGGATGGAAAATGGTACAAAAAAAAAATACTCCCAAGATTCTTTCCTATCTCTCTTCCCATTGTAGCCCTTCCTCATTCTTGCTTTTTGTCCTTTTACCCTGGAACCACTCTCTCTCCCTCTTTGCCAGTTCTGCTTTTAGACCACATCACTTCTGTTACCTACCTTTCTCTTGAAAAGGCCCACAAGGTCTTCCTCAGTGATACATGGGCTTCCTTTGAAGACATTAGCCACTTGCAATTTGTGTGAGTGAAATAATGTGGCTGGATGATGTGTGACTCTATCTTGACTTGGCAGCTAAGGATACACAGTCCCCCTAAGGATCTAACTTGCAGCCGGCCCCAGAACCCCTGATGTCCACACAGGACTAACATGATTGACTTGGGGTCCATTCATGGTATTATTGAGCAACACATCATTTTTAAGCTCACTAGCTAGAAACAAGATATATTGCTGCTTATGGTATGAGTGCCATAAGCTGAGCATGAGTGAGCTAAACAGACAGGTACAGAGCCAGCCCAGCTTATTACACTGATCTCCAACATGACACTGGACACATTAGAGGATAAGATGACAGCTTCTAGGACAAGGGTAGAAAGGGATCGGAGGCTACTATTAACAAAAGACTCCATAGAGTTAGTCTCTAGTGGCTCGCACCTTTAATCCTAGCTACTCAGGAAGCTGAGATCTGAGTATTGCAGCTTAAAGCCAGCCCCCAGCAGTAAAATCCATTAATCAGCAAAAGGCTGGAAATGGACTGTGGCTCAGGTGGTAGAACACCAGCCTTAGTGAAAAAACTAAGGGAGAATATCTAGGCTCAGAGTTCAAACTCCAGTACAGAAAAGAAGGAGGAGAGAAAAAAGGAAGGAAGGGAGGGAGGGGGGGGTGGGAGGGAGGGAAGGAAGGAAAGAAGGAAGGAAGGAAGAAAGGAAGGAAGGAAGGAAGGGAAGGAGGGAGGAAGGGAGGAAGGAAGGAAAGGGAAGAGTAGGAGGAAGAGGAGGAGGATGAAGGTCTCAAAGACAGGGACAGAAAGAGAGACCAAGGCATCAATAGACAGGCATTCAAATAATGTGTGTGACAAAATGGCTTCCAACTAATTAAACATGGACAAACATCTTTTAGGAAAGACTATCCTATTGGATCAACTTGTGAGATTTTTTTTTCAGCCTCTTGGAGTTTCAGTTAAAAGCACTTTTAGCAGATGGTGAATTCTGAGTCAAAAACAGACTCTGGCAACCATATGTGCTTCTGGTTTCCTGGGGATCCTGACTCCATATGGCCCTGGAAGAGGTGTGAAGAGGTGTAAGGGCTCTTCCCCAGCACATGCTGGAGTGGTCCTGGCCCATCTGAGCACTCCCACCACACCTGAGCATACCCACACCCCCGAACACTCCCACTACACCGGAGGACTCCCATAACAAGCATTTCCAGATGACCATTGAGGTGACTGACAGGAGGAACTTCTAGGAAATTCAAAAGTTCAGGGGCCTTGACATCATAATGTAAGAGAGAACTTGAATGTCATCTTTTTATGGAAGGGGGAAACAGGCTCAGGGGATGCTTTGTATCTGTCTAAAGTTGCCTAGCAAGGGAGAAGCAGAATCAGGACAGACATTATGGAGGCATTTCTTGGCTTACTTCAGAGATTTAATTTATTGCCTGTTTCTATTCTTACTTTCATTGAGTCCTTAAGAGCTGTTCTACCAAAGACCTGACATAGCAGCCAGCAGAAGGCCTTGGAAGGGCACTTGTCTACATCCTGCTTCATTACAGGACAAAACCAGGACTCTGAATCCACTCTGCTCTTGAGCCTTTTACTAATATTGAAGTCATAGCTTCCCTTGGAGGAGCAATAAAGCCAGCCACTAAGGGTTAGAAAACATATTAAGTGAGTACTACTGTAATAGAGGAGAAATCGGAGGACCTCTGAGGTCTCCTCTGTTGAGATACAAGGTAAAAGAGGCAAGCTAAATGAAAATACTGAGAAACGTGGAGGGGACTATTGATATTGTGGTTGCCAACTGAAGCTGACTGAAGTTGGGCTCCTCATCTTCCTTGCAGACAAGGAGGCAGGAAGCTGAGCTTCTGGATGTGTACATTTCAAACTGATGGCTCCTAGGTCCTTGAGAAAGCCATTTCTCAGTTATAGACGATACATCAGAAAGGAACACAGAACAGATTTATAATTGCAATGCTATTTTATAGTTGTTGCTTTTTTTTTAAGTCAGTGCTTTTAAGCAGAAGGTCAAGGTCCCGTAGTCACAGTTTAGAACAAACAGTGAATTCTTTGGGCAGAAATCTGAAAAGCCCATGAGAGGCTAAGGGTTGCCATCAATAGGAATGTAGCCTTGAGCTGTTAAAAGCTGTGCTAGGGCCTGGGAATGTGGCTTAGTGGTAAAGTGCTTGCCTAGCAGGCAGGAAACGCTGGGTTTGACTTCTCAGTACTACGTAAACAGAAAAGGCTGGAAGTAGTGCTGCTGCAGCTCTAGTGACAGACTGCTAGCTTTGAGCACACAGAGGGCTGGGACCCAGCCCAGGCCCTGAGTCCATGTCTCAGAACCTGAACAACAACAAAAAAAGCTGTGCTAGTGTTAGTTCAAGGCTCTTGGTGTAGTGGGTGTGTGCTCAGAGGCTGCAATCTCAGTGATCAAGGTGGAGGCATAGTTGAAGGGAGGGCTCAAAGAAGCCAGACTCAAATTTGAGGAAGGGCAGTTGTTGTCAGCGCTGATGAGATGTCCAGAGCCCTGACCATTAGGAAGTGGATTCAAACATGTTCCTGTGTTTGTTCACAACAGTTTCAAAGCTTGTTTCTTCCCCTTATTTGCTGTGGCTGGAAGCTGGTTCATACTTGTTATAGCTCTCCATATACTTAGAATCAACATTTCCCAAACTGGATTTTAAGTTGTTGAAGGCCACACGTTGATTGCATCCTAACAAAACCCCAAATCTTCCATGGTACTTCAACAAATAGACAACTTGCTGATCAGTTGTTGACCAGAACTCCAGATTACATTCTGTTGCCAATTCAATTTTCCATGTCCTTGACTGGCAGAGTAGCTCAAGTGGTGGAGTGCCTGACTAGCAAGCATAAGGCCCTAATTCCATTTCCAGTGCTGCCAAAAAAGAAAACCCAACAACACTAATGTTCCATATCCTGTTTTTGTAGCCAACTCTGTGGCAGCTTCCTGAACCCTCTTCCAACACAAGAGGCCAAGATAATACTCATTCACCCTTCCCTGTATTTTATGAACATGCTCTTTTTTTTCCCCAAAGAGATCCCCAAAAATTCACTTCATCAGACTTTTTACAAAGCAAAACTTCTAGGTCCTGAGGTTACTGGTGGGGGGGGAGGAGAGCAATAGGCTAGAGTTCCTGTTCTTGTATAAACTAGTCAGGAAGGCCCCTCCTCCCCCTCCCTCGCCCTGTTTCTCCTTCTCCTCACTCTCCTTCTTCAGGAGAATCTCTATGATAGAGGCATGAACACTGAAGAGGGGCTCTAATTTAGTTTAGGTAGGAAATGGCCAGAGAAAGTCCCCAGAGATGGTATTGGCTTGGTTCCCTTCAAGCAAAATGAATGAGAAGAAATTGGGTATGAGTGACTTATCAAGAGGAGAATTCTCAGGTGAAACCAAAGAAGAAATGAGGCTGACAAGATATACAAGAAGAGAAGCTAGACGAATATGTGGGTTCAGCATCTGATCCCCAAGGGAACTATGGAATGAGAACTGTCTTGTGCAGTCAAGGTGGCCAGGTTTTGTTGCCAGCCACTGGCTGTAGACTGCCCCAGGGGTGATGCCTGTCTCCTACAGATTTCAGTGAGAGGAGGCCTCTCTGGGCTGAGGGTGGATCTCTGGAGAAGAATAGAGCTTGGAGCCCTTAGAAATGCAGCAGCTGAGGGTGTACCTGCCCAGCTAACAGAGCTCTCCAATGGGCACCATCAGCCTCTGCTACAAAGCCAAAGATGACACATGATATATGAGAGGGGGACCAGGGCCTTCTATGGTTCATGGGGAAGAGAGATTGTGGCTCATTCTAAAAGGGCATTGACTTGATGTAAGAGGCATACATAAAATACTTGGTGTAAGGGCCGGGAATTTGGCCTAGTGATAGAGTGCTTACCTAGCATGCACGAAGACCCAGAAGTGGTGCTGTGGCTTGAGTGGTAGAGCTCTAGCCTTGAGAAACCCCAAGGACAAAGCTCATGCCCTGAGCCCAAGTCCAGGACTGGCAAAAAAAAAAAAATACTTGGTGTAAGAAGGCACTGGAAGCTCACACCTGGAATCCCAGCTACTCAGGAGATTGAGATTGCAGTTTGAAGCCAGCCTGGGTAGGGAAGTCTTTGGGACTCTGACCTCCAATTAACCAGCAAAAAGCCAAAAGTAGAGCTATGGCTCAAGTGGCAGAGCTCTAGCTTAGAGCAAAGAAAGAAAGAAAGAAAGAAAGAAAGAAAGAAAGAAAGAAAGAAAGAAAGAAAAGGAAAGATCTAAGGGATATGTTCAGGCCCTGCAATCAAGCCCTAGAAGTACCAGAAACAAATACCCAATAACAACAAACCCCCAAAACAAAAATTCTCCAAAATTTGGTGTATGTGAACACCCATACATGTGCATTTGCATGCAATTATCAGTAGGTACCCCTCCCCCATACTGGATGATTAATGTTTACCCCCTCCCTCCCCACCACCAACTACCTGTTTGGGAGACTGATCCTAGAGTCACTAGAGAAACTGAATCAAGGATGGTAAAGAGCTATAATGGGAACATGTGGAGGTTCTATAATGTTATAGAGGTTCCAGTTCTCAAGTGTGTTAGGTCTCCTTCCAGTAGCCATAGGCATGTGTCGCATCTCAATCCCATTACTCCAAAAGGGTATTTGATTTGCTCACCTGCAACCAAACAGCCCCAAAGCCTCAATATAGCCATTTATTGTTCTGTAATTGTTTGCAGAGCCTGTCTCTCTTTCCAGAGGCCATTAGCTGGTCCTGGCCCCTGAATCAGTCCTCTCCTAGCCAAACTAGTTGCTCAGGACCTCAAGATCTATCTGGCATTCACCAAGTAAAACATTGGTATTCTGTTTTCTGTTTTTCTCTTATTTTGAGAAGTTTTCTTTGAAAAGATGGACACTGTGGTAACCTTTGCCCCCTCTGGGACCTCACTCTTTCACATGATCTCAAAAATAAAAGCAGAGTGTTTTGTAATAACTTCTGTCAGCTCCTTAAGTCTCTTCCTTTGGTGCTGTAAATATATTCAATCTCAAACAACTTTCTTTCTGGGGTTTGACACCCACCCTCCCACGGTGGAAGTTGATGGTTGTTTTGATATCTGATTATAGCTCAATTTTTTTTCCTGTGTGTATGCGTGCCAGACCCGGGGCTCGAGCTCAGGGCCTGCGTCCTGTCCCTTAGCTTTTTCACTCAAGGTTGGCTCTCCACCACTTGAACCCCCAGCTCTACTCTGGTGGTTGGTTGAAGATAAAAGTCTCACAGACTTTCCTGCCCATGCTGACTTTGAACCTCAATACTCAGATCTTAGCTTCCTGATTAAGCTAGGATTATAAGTGGTAGTCCCCCAAATCGCAGCAGGTTCTTTTCTAAATGCATTAAAGATGCGTGGACCATAAATCTTTTGGAATTCAGCTCCTCAGGTGTCAAAATATCTTAAGGGGCTTTTGTTCATATAGTGTTAGTGTGTGCCCAAAAGCAGTTTGGAGTCACCAAGCTAGCATGTGGAAGTCACCAACTATAAATAAAAGGTTGATGAATGCAAACCAAATTTAGGGCACCACCCCAACTCCACAGATGTCTTCCATAAATGGCATATCCTTTCTCATTTTCTAAAGAGAAAAATAACTTTTTATACCCTCAGAAACCATTCTGTGTTTTATCTTCACTTTGGGGGAATTCTCGCCAAAATTGTATGCATTTATTTATTCATTCATGCATTCTAGAAATGTAATCTAAAGCTCTTCCTGTGCTCCAGCCATGGCCATACAAAATAGGAAAGCACTCCCAGTCCTGGCTGTCATAGAGCTCACAGACACGGAGGAAATCATTTAAATAATGTTTCAATAATCACAGGCTGAAAAAACTTAAGAAACAAAAAAAAATTAGGAAGTAGAGGGTCAAGTGATAAAGCACCAGCTGTGAGTGAAAACAAAAATGAGAACGAGAGACCCTGAATTCAAGCCAAAGCAATGGCACCAATAAAAAAATACAGAGGAGAGGAAAGGAAGAGGAGGGAAAAGGAGGGGAGGGGAGAGGGCAGGAAGGGGAGGGGAAGGAATGGAAGGGAGTGGAGAGGGTAGAGGAAGGGAAGGGGTGGGGATGGAAGGAGAGGGAAGGAGAAGGGAGGGGACAAGGGAGGAGGAGGGGAGAGGAAGGGGAGGGAGGAGGGGAGGAATGGAAAGAGAGGAGAAGGGGGAGGGGAAGAGAATGGGAAAAGAAAGAAATGAAAAAATAGTACAGGTGTCACTTGTATCCACAGGTTCCATATATGTGAATTCAACCAAAGGTTAAAAACACTCTAGAAGTTGTGGCCACACTCAGTAAGTACACATCAGTTTGCACAGCTGCTATGTCTTCTTAGTTTATTTAAGGTAATCTGGAGACGCCTTTAAGTTAATCTAGGAGGATGCAGGATATGTGTGTCGGGGGGCGCATAATACAGAAACACAACACCAGCTTACACAAAGGACTGGAGCACCCAGGGGTTTGATATCCACGGAAGATTCCAGAACCAGTCCCCACTGATGCTGAGGACTGTTGTTCTGATCTTCTGTTCCTCTGTAGCAATTTACCCCCGAAACAGTCTTAAAACAATTCAATAGGAGGGTGTGATAATAATAAGTACTCATCAACAAGAACAGCTTCCCATGCCCCACGTGGCACTGGCCAGCGTGGCAGCACGCTAGGCACTGCAGTCATTTGAAGGAAAACACATTTACCTGTCTGCAGCTGGTGATGGCTGTCTGAGGGACCCCAGCTGGAGCTGTAGGTAAGACACAGACCAGACACGTGACCACTCTACCTGCCTGAATTCCCACAGTGTGGTCGTTAAGTTCCCAGGATGTGGGTACTGAGAAGCAAGGGGTAGAAGCCCAAGCCACAGAGGCACTTCTGTCCACCGTCATACAACAAGAAAACGGACTCCACCCCTTTCTTTTTTTATTTATTTTTATTAAAAAACATCTTTCTTTTAACTGACAATACAAAAATTGTATGTATAATATAGATCTGTATAAGTATATATTCACATAACTGCTCATCCACACACATATATCCACAAAACTTATCAGAATCAAACTATATTATCCTAAATTTTAAAAAAGGAAAGGATACTTAAGTTTTCCTAACATTGAAATTTCTGTGCATAAAGCTGTCAGATACTCTGGAAAACTGAAGACAGTAGAGACACTGCTCTACTAAGCAAAAAAACGCAAAATACAAAAAACAAAAACACAGTTTGCCTTGGCAGAAGGAGAACACATTGGGCAAAGTCAAGGAACAGAGTTGCTACCATTAAGCCAGGGAGCAGAGCGGACAGAGCAGGCTGCTGAAACCAACTAGGAAGCACAGCTACATAGAGAGTGTGACCTAGATTAATTCTGAGAAACAAATCATCTCAGAATAAACAAAATATGTGGTAATGTGGAGGAGGGGTCCAAAGGATAAGGCACAAGGATTAGAGATGATGCACTAATTAAGTTCTTTTTTTCCATATTTTTATTGTAATTAATAGAAGGGTTACATGATATTTGCCAGGTAGATGGTGCATTAATTCACATACATTGATACCCTTCCACCTGTCTTGGTCCCCATTTTCCCTCCCCCCACCCCCACCCCTAATCTTGTTTTCCCCCCTTCCCTATCCAATTTCAAATAACCAAATGCAAATATATCCGATATATCAGGTAACAATGTGAGATAACCAAGGGACAACAAAAGAGATAAGAGATAACATAGTACATTAAGGACAACATTCATTATATAGCTTTTGTTTCTATATCCTAGAGGTCCTTTCATTTAGCGTCATACTATATGGCCTTATGTATCAAGGTTTTGCTCTATTGCAAATCTCTGCTAGGAGAGCCCAAGGTTTCTACTGATTATGACAAATGAGGGAAACCATTGAGCCTAAGTTCCTTTGAGTCTGGCTTACTTCACTTAATATGATTTTTTCTGTCTTTCCATGTCCTAACAAATGGAGCGATGTCGTTCTTTCTGACAGCAGCATAGAATTCCATTGTGTACAAATACCACAACTTGTTGATCCACTCATCAACTGAGGGACATCTGGGTTGGTTCCATATCTTTGCTATGGTAAATAGTGCTGCAGTGAACATTGTTGTGCTAGTGGATTTAGTATGTCCTTGTTTCTGGATGATTACTAATTAAGTTCTAATGCCTGGGAAAGCCTCAGTGAGAGAAGGACAATGGGACCACAGAAGCAGGTCCACCCCTTTCTTATTTCTCCCTCTCCCTCTTTCTTCTCTCTCTCTCTCTCTCTCTCTCTCTCTCTCTCTCTCTCTCTCTCTCTCTCTCTCTCTCTCTCTCTCTCTCTCTCTCTTTCTTTCTTTTCTATTTCCTGCTGGTCCCTGGGGTTTGAACTCAGGGACTGGGCACTATCCATTATTTAGCCTTTTCCCTCAAGGCTCTCCCACTTAAATCACACTTTCTCTTCTGGATTTTTGCTGTTTATTTGGAGATAAGAATCCCATGCAGTCCTTTTGGCCAGAACCGTCATCTTCCAGTAATTTGCCAAAATGACGAACACAAAGGGAAAGAGGAGAGGTACCCAGTACATGTTCTCTAGGCCCTTCAGAAAGCATGGAGTTGTTCCTTTGGCCACATACACGAAAATCTACAAGAAGGGTGATATTGTAGACATCAAGGGAATGAGTACAGTTGAAAAAGGAATGCCCCATAAATGTTATCATGGCAAAACTGGAAGGGTCTACAGTGTTACCCAGCATGCTATTGGCATTGTTTTGAACAAAGAAGTTAAGGGCAAGATATTTGCCAAGAGGATTAATGTGCATATTGAGCATATTAAGCACTCTAAGAGCCGAGATAGCTTCCTGAAACGGGTGAAGGAAAATGACCAGAAAAAGAAGGAAGCCAAAGAGAAAGGAACCTGGGTTCAACTGAAGGGCCAGCCTGCTCCACCCAGAGAAGCACACTGTGAGAACCAATGGGAAGGAACCTGAGCTATTGGAACCTATCCCCTATGAATTCATGGCCTAAGAGATGTAAAAAAAAAATAAAGAGGGGCCGGGAGTTTGGCCTAGTGGTTAAAGTGCTTGCCTAGCATGCATAAAGACCCAGGTTTGATTCCTCGGTACCACATACATAGAAAAAAGCCAGAAGTGGTGCTGAGGCTCAAGTGGCAGAGCTCTAGACTTGAGAAAGTCCAAGGACAGTGCTCAGGCCCTGAGCTCAAGCCAAGGACTGGCAAAAAAATAAATAAAAATAAAGACCTCTGGAATATATATATATATATGTATGTATGTATGTATATATGTATATATAAGAGTCCCATGCACTTTTCTGCCCCAGTTAGCTTTGAACCATGATCCTCAGATCTCAACCTCCTGGGTAGCTAGGACTATAGGTATAAGCCACCATCCTCTTGACAAGAAAATGGTGAGGTTTGGGAGTAGCATATAGAATCAAGAGAATGCTTGCAGTAATTTTTAGAAGATATAGTCTCTTACAGAGTCTATGAGACTACTAAGACCTTTTTCAAAGGAATTGAAAGCTAATTTTCAAGCCAGAACCTGGAAAATGAGTGAGAGCCAGATAAAGGGGGAAAGTATTTTAAGGGAAAGGAACAATCCAGACAGTGGGTCCAGGGTCAGGAGCAGCTATGAAACAGTGACTTGGTGGCTCATACCTATACTACTACCTACTGAAGGGGCTGAGATCTGAAGATCTCAGTGTATAAGGCAGTCAGGCAGGAGAGTTCCTTAGACTTTTATCTCTAATTAACCAGAAGAGCTGGGATGGAGCTGTGTCTCAAGTAATAGATTACCAGCCTTGAGTGAAAAAGCTCAGGGACAGTGCCCAGGCTCTGAATTGGAGCCCCAGTGTCCCACTCCTCATACACACAAAAAGAGTGCCAATGGGTCCCTTTACATGCCATTGGCCTATGATGTCTAATTTCTACTCAGCCTCTTGTTATCGATGGCTGTCAAAGATTCGCTCAAGCTGGCTGGCATATAAGAGCACCACCACATGTAATTATTTTCTCTCTCTGTTCTAAGGCATGACTGCTTAGCTGGCAGTCTTCACTTGGGTCCCTTTTGGGGCTACAGTCAGATAGTGGCTGCAGCTGGCATCACCTCAGAGCCTGCTTCTCTCACATATTCGGAATTCAGGCTGTGGCATCTCCCATTTCTGTGGTTTGAACTCAGGGCCTTGTGCTTGCTAGGCAGGTACTCTTCCACTTGAGATATGCCCCTACCCCCCTCCTTTTTTTTTTTTTTTTTTTTTTTTGCTTTAGCCATTTTTCTAACAGATTCTTGAATTTATTTCCAGGCCAATCTACACTGAAATCTTCTTATGTATTCTTCTGGAATAGCTGCAATAATGGATGTTCACCACTGTACCCAGTTTATGGTTGAGAGAAAGGTCTTTTCAAGTTTTTGCCTAGTAGGGCCTCAAACTATCATCCTCCTTCTATCTCTGCCTCTGGAGGTTCTGGAATTAAAAAAAAAAAAGATCACGAATGTTATATTGAGGTTGCGTTGTCATAATGATTCTTGTCTCAAAATATGTCCTGTGAACTCAGACAGTAGCAGGCTTTGTGGATGTCGTGGCTACTTTGCCTCCTCCCTCAAGCCAAGAAATGGACGAATCTGCCTCAAGAAATTCTTTCTTAAATCTTTTTGGTTAAGTGGTTAAGAAACACAGTGATGACTCATCCGTTGAAATCAAATCCTTCGTCCTTAAAAAAAACGTTTTTATAAGAAAAAAGTGGGGGTGTTTTTTCTTGCCCCCCCAAAGACAGCCTGCAGAATATTTGGTACATGTCTTTTCTGAGTAATATATTCCATCTCGGTGGAAAGTAACAGTTTCAGACTTGAGCCAGTCTCATTTTAATTTAGAGACATGCACAGGGCTTCCTTCTCCAAGGATTCACAGCCTCTCTTTTCCCTATCCCCTCGGTTGGTTATCCATGTGTTTTCTGCAGACCCCACCTCTGAGGGAATGCCTGGAGAGACATTTGAAATGCATCCAGGAAGAAAGAAGCATGGCAGGTTTAGCAGCCTTCAACAACCCAACTTTTCTCTTGTCATCCTGGTTCTCCAGGCATGTGTGAATCCTTGTTCTCACCACCTCAAAACATTTCCATTCTGTTGTCCCCTGCCCCCACCAAGATTCTATAATTCTGAAAGAAAGTGTTGTGATTCATTTCAGACCCATGAAAGCAAACATCCCATTCTGCTCCATTTGTCTCCTGGAAGCTTCAACAGATATCTTCTTCTTCTTCTTTTTTTTTTTTTTTGCCAGTCCTGGGCTTGAGCTCAGGGCCTGAGCACTGTCCTTGGACTTTCTCGAGGCTAGAGCTCTACCACTTGAGCCTCAGCACCACTTCCAGCTTTTTTCTATGTATGTGGCATCAAGGAATCGAACCCAGGTCTTCGTGCATGCTAGGCAAGCACTTTAACCACTAAGCCAAACTCCCGGCCCAACAAATATCTTTTTGATAGAAGATAAACATGCTAAAATTCTGCTCATTTTTGTGACAGATGGAAACACAGTGGGAAAAAAAATTAAAATGAAGACAGGGAACATAATGACATAACCAGAAGCATGGCCTAGTGGTAGATGCTTGCCTAGTATACATGAAGCCCTGGGTTCGATTCCTCAGTACCACATATAAGGAAAGAGCCAGAAGTGGTTGCTGTGGCTCAAATGGCAGAGCACTAACCTTGAGGAAGCCCAAGGACAGTGCTCGAGCCCTGAGTTCATGCCCCAGAACTGGCAAAAAGGAGGAGGAGGAGGAGGAAGAGGAGGAGGAGAAGGAGGAGGAGGAGGAGGAGGAGGGGGAATGGAAATGGCTCTGAACAGTGGCACAGGATAAAAGCAGGTTGGATTTAGTGACCAGTTGCTAAATGGCACTGGCCTAGTGTACATTGTCAATTATAGCAAAATGTGGTTACAAAGTGGTCCTGCAGTAAAGAATATGGTACTCTTTACAGCTGTAAAGAGTGATTGCAAAGACTATGCAAAATGCTCACGCTAAAATAAAAGCAACCATCTACTAGGACCTAGGAACCTATCTGGAAGGAGGGACTAGTAAGAAGCTTACATGTTTAATGTGTTTTTACCTTTTCAATGAAAACTCTGTGAAACAAAGTTTACAACACGGGGAAGCAGGCTTGAAGACAATGTGGCATTGATATTTCAATCAACATGGTCCTGAGGCATTGCTTGGGAGCTTTCACTGGAAAACTTCTCACATCTCCCATTGTCCCCTCCACTCTGAAAACATGGACGGCCCAAGGTCACCTCCTGCTCACTCACACTGTATAGACACCTGTAAAAAGGACCAATTCCTTGTGACATTGGACACTAAGTTGGGGTGGGGCCGAGGGTCTTGCTGGGGGTACAGGCTTTTGAAGGTTTGTAAGAACATGATAACCCCAAGTCTCAAGCCCAGGGCCAGGATATTAGAAGCTCTTCCTATGACACCTGGGCAGGCTCTCAGGTTCCCTAGGGGGTAGGGGGACTGTCAATTTCCAACCTAGCATCCCTGACCTTTTTGGCATTGTTTTTGTTTTCAGAGCCAAGTGTTCTACCTATTTAGCAAAATCCACCTTGGGCTGGACACTGGTAGCTTATGCCTACAATCCTAGCAACTCAGGAGACTGAGATCTGAGGACTGAGGTTTGAAAGGAATCTACAATTAAGTAGAAAATAGAAGTAGAGATAAAGCTCATGTCGTAGAGTGGTAACCTTGAGCAAAACCACTTAAAGACAGCACCAGGCCCTAATTCAAGCTCCAGGAATGGCACCAAAAAGGAACAACAACAACAAAAAATGGATCTTGGGCTGTATATAGAGGTACCAGATCCCAAGCTAGGACCCAGGCCCTGCCCCTTTGCTCACTCTGCCTTCTCTCCATCTGGGACTCCCCTGCTTGGCTTTAGAGAGACCTGCCAGCCATGAGTTTGGTGTGTAGATGTCCTGAGGACAGACTTTCCCTTCCCGGTCTTCTTGGAGAAAACCACAAAAACAAAGCAAGAGCCAGCTTTGCTCCGAGGGGAGTGTTTTTGCCTTGTTCCCAAGGTGAGGAGTTCCTTGGCCCAGAACCCAAACAATGAAATATTTGCAAGGCTTCCGGGAGGTGCCAGGCAGCAGACCATCCTGGAACTTGCCAGCCCTGACCTCACTGGGGCCTCTTTCCTTTGTCTGGCAGCTGATTTTTCAAGCCAGCTCATCTTCTAAGTGTGAGTGTTTACCAACAGCCCTTACCCTGAAAAGCTTCCCAAACTCCGTCCCTGCTCAGTGAATCATCTTTTGTTTTGTATATGACACCTTCTTAGCTGTTTTCCAAGCACAGGACCAGGCACATGTTCCAGTGAGCAGGGATCTAGTTTACATTTCTTTCTAGCCAGCATTAAACATAGAATAGATGGCTTTGGGGGCAAACCAAAAACAACCCAAATGTTCAGCCAGAGAAGAAGGTATAAACAAATGCTAGTTTATTTGTGCAACACTGCTTTTTAATGAAAAGGGGAAAGCCACTGACATAATATATGTGTAACAATAGGATGAATCTCAAAATATTACAAAGAACTAGAGGAACTGAGACCAAAGAACGTATGCTGCATAATTCTGCTTACAGGAAGTTCTAGAACCAACAACACTCTTTTTTTTTACTGCCAGAGGACTGCAGTGAATTTTGTGTTCCCCACAAAATTCTAATGTTGAAATCCTATCCCCAAACCTCAAGGTCTGGAGACAAAACCTTCAAGGGGCACTCAGGATTAAATGAGATAATTGAGACCCTAATAATCAGGATTAAATAAGATTATATAAGTGGGTTATTATGAGAAATACCTGAGAGCTCAAGCTTTCTGCTAATGCACTGAGGAAAGAGGACAAAGGGAGAAGACATTGTCTTCAAGCCAGGAAGGATCTTGAACTTTAGCCTTAGGGACTGTGATGTTTTTGACAAAATAAGCAGAGTGAGACAAAGTTGAGTACTAGTGTTTTAGTTGGTTTAGGTTGCTATGGCAAAAAACCGCAGACTGAATGTCTTAATAAATATTCCTTGTGCTTCTGGAGGTTGATAGCAATTTTCTTGTATCTTCAGATGGGGAGGGGTAGAAAGAGCAGGAAGGAGATAGAGGAAGGGGGGGCCTCTGGTCTCTTCTGCCTCCTCCTCCTCCTCTTCCTCCTTCTTTTTGCCAGTTCCTAGGCTTGAGCTTGAGGCTGATACTCCACCACTTCAGCCCCAGCTCCATTTCTGGCTTTTTGGTAGTAATTGGAGATAAGAAGCCTGGGCTGGCTTTGAACAATTCATTTCAGATCTCATCCTCCTGAGCAGCTAGGATTACAGGTGTGAGCACTCAGCCTCTTCCTCCTCTTATGAAAACATGAATCCTTACAATAGTGCCTCCTCCAAATACCACTGCACTGGGGAGTGGGGTGTCAATCCATGAATTTTGTAGGGACACAGAAGGGAGATGCTGAGACCTGAAAGGGAACTTCTAGAGTGAAGGATATGTTTTAGGTCTTGTTAAGGTGATGGTTCCATGGGTTTTTACATTAGAAGTGTTGAGCTGCACACTGAAGATGTGTGCATTTTATGCTATGTCAATGATACCTCAATAAAGAACTGAAAAAAAAATGTCCATAGATGGAATGATCTTTTCCTTTCAAGTCTCATCCAATTCTAATCAATTGACTTGGGCAGATTTATGAAGCAATCCCTGTGTGTGTTTCTTGCATCACAGATATTCCCACATACCTGGGTCTAAAAGAGGCTTTCTCAGCTCCAAAATTTCTCAAGTCATAACCACTGAGCCAGACTGCAGCAAATGCTCGTTAAGAGACTTTTGGAGGGGCCAGGAGTTTGGCCTAGTGGTTAAAGTGCTTGCCTAGCATGCATGAAGACCCGGGTTCGATTCCTCGGTACCACATACATAGAAAAAAAGCCGGATGTGGGGCTGAGGTTCAAGTGGTAGAGCTCTAGCCTTGAGAAGATCCAAGGACAATGCTCAGGCCCTGAGCTCAAGCCCAGGACTGGCAAAAAAAAAAAAAAAAAGAGAGAGACTTTTGGACACTTGGGAAGCGATATTAACTCCTCCCTTCGTGTTTGCACCAAGGCAGCTGTTGCCTGGTTTCTTTTGAGAACCAGTCAGCCCCCAGATCTGCTCAGCTGCCAGCAAATGCTACCAGGAAAAATGAAAAGGAACTGTGAAAGCCAGGGCAAAAGGTCTTGTTGATATTTCAAACTGAGCGACTCTGACCTTAATGATAAACTACTTACCCCTGTATTTCAGCAGATGACTTTTCTGTACTGTGTGGGATTTGTGGAGTTGAGAACACCTTGGGATAAAAATAAGGACTTTTTTGTAGGTGGCTCCTGCTCTTTTTTCCCCAGGATTGTTGGCAATGCTGATGAGAGGCAGTCAGACACCCAAGTTCCTTCCCAGGGAGAAATGTGCCATTCTCTGTGAGGATGCCAAGCTGTTTGCCATGGAAAAACTCAAGGCTGTTGTCATAAAAGCAGACATTCTAGAAAAGGTAAAATATGGGATACTTGTCTCTGATCTCTTCTCCTGTGTCCTTTTCAGACATTGTTAATTGATCACAGCACTTAGCTTGGTTTCAGACTCATTGGTGGACTGGAACTTGCTCATAAAAGGCAATTGCATATTTCTTTTAGTCCGCTGTTAAACTCATTCGTATTAAAAACCAAATGATAAGCCCAATGCTGGTAACTCCACCTGTTATACTAGCTACTCAGGAGGCTGAGATCCTAAGATCCACAATGAGAAGCCAACTTGGGCAGGAAAGTCTGTAAGACTCTTAATCTCCATTTAACTACCCAAAAAAGCCAGAACTAGATTTGAGCAAAAAAAGAAATAAGGAAGGAAGGGAGGAAAGAAGGAAGGAAGAAAGCAAGGAAGGAAGGAAGGAAGGAAGGAAGGGAGAAGAAAGGAAAGAAGGAGAGAAGGAGGAAGGACAACAATAAAAAATCTTTCAGGGACAGAGCCCAGCCCCTGGGTCCAAGCCCCAGGACCAGCCCCAAAATAAAAGTCAAATCATACAAGATTATACTTAATATTTTTATCAAAAGCAAAGGTATTACATCCTCAAAATTCATTTCTCTCACTAGGCACTGGTGACATGCCTTTAATCCTGGCTACTCAGGAAGCTGAGACCTTGACGATCATGGTTCAAAGCCAGAAACTCCTATCTTGAACTAACCACCAAAATCCTGTAAGTGGATCTTCAGTGATAAAGGTAAGGGTCGTGCCTCAGGCCCCAAGTTAAAGCCAGAACACACACACACACACACACACACACACACACACATACACACACACACACACACACACACACACACACACGTGTGTGCGCACGCGCGCGCACAATTGCTCCTTTGTTATTTTATAATTTTAAAATGATCTCTGGTGCTGATGTTATGTATATAGATGGTATCTGGAAAGTATGTGAAATGGTATGCTATTATGCCCACCTCTTTGTTCTGTGCTGGCACAGCAGGAAATAGGTCACAATGCTAGAGAAAAATTGCCAAATGCTGCAACCTAGGACATCCCTTTCCTCTCCCCCACAAGCTCCAGTTATGAAATATTTGCAGCACATTGTTGCATGTGATAAGAGATGCCAGAGAAAGCAAAACCTGCTAGCCAGAATCCTGCTGCTGGTGATACAGGTGAAGGTTTGGATTACCATGCCTTCCCTGGTATGGAGAGATGCAACTCTGAGCACTGGATTCAGCTATGCCTGAAGCCAGTGTTGCTGTACTTTTTGCCAATGTGACACTTACAGTATTTTCTTTTTTTGCTAGTCCTGGGCTTACGCTCAGGGCCTGAGCACTGTCCTTGGATTTTTCTCAAGGCTAGAGCTCTACCACTTGAGCCTCAGCACCACTTCTGGCTTTTTCTAAGTTTGTGGTACCAAGGAATCAAACCCAGGTCTTCATGCATGCTAGGCAAGCACTCTACCACTAGGCCAAACTACTGGCCCTACAGTATCATTTTCTAACTCTCCCAAAGACACTACTAAATGAACTTAACAGTCAGGTCTCAGAGCACACAGTTCTGGTTTTCTCCAGGTGTTCTAGAAGATTCCTGAGAAAGCCAGTCAAGAACACTGGGCCAAAGGCAGTTGAAATCAGAAGCAAACATAGAGGACTTAAAGCAGGAGGGACTGAAGAGGAAGTGGGCACTGGAGAGGCCATTGGCCCTAAGAGGAAGGTGGGCAGAATGGAAGACCCCAGAGCCCATGTGGGCTCTTCCCCAGCAGCGTGGCCTGGCAATCAGGAGGAGAAGGTTCAAACACCCCAATTCCAGGAACTGTAGACAAGTTACTTTCTTCTCACTTTTTTTGTTTGTTAGTCTTAGGGCTTAAAGTTGGAGCCTTGATGCTGTCTCTGAGCAATTTTTGCTCAAGGCTCATAGAGCTCTCACACTTTGAGCCACACCTATACTTCCAGGTTTCTAGTGGTTCATTGGAGATGAGATCCTCATGGACTTTCCTACTGGGCTGGCTTTGCACCTTGATTCCCCCAGCTTCCTGAGTAGGTAAGATTTCAGTTGTGAGTCACCAGTGCCCAGCTCTTTTCTCTCACTTTCTAGTTGGGAAGGACAACTTGGAAGCATTCTCTCCATCCTGTGCCAAACAGGGGAGGTATGAGCAGAACACAGTGGCTTTAAGGTCTACCACCAAATTGGTCCTACTTCTCAAGTTCTCCCTCTCTCCCTCTTCTCTCTTTCCCTCTCCTCTTCCTCTCCTCCCTTTCTCTCTCTCTCTCCCTCCCTCCCTATCCTTCCTTCCTTCTATTTTCTTTTTTCTTTTCCTCTGACTTAAAATCAACTTCAGCTTTGAAATGCTGGCACTTATTGCTATGTATCAGACCCATCCCTGCCCCTAGAATCTGTTCAACAGTACATGTTTGGGGCCACGTGCCTTGGACATTTAATTGAGAGGCTCCACAACTGAGCCTGGTCTGTGGTTCAGTCCCTAAGGTGAAATCTGCACATTTTGTTATCCTTCCAGGAGGCTGCTTTTCTGGGATAGAAGGAAGGCTGAAAGGCCACGCCACCTGAGGAACTGGGTTGGCATGACAGTTTTGAGACGAGGGCTGGGTAGTGCAAAATGAAAATGTGGGCCCTGGTTGGAATGCAGCAAAGGATTTCAAGACAGTGTCAGAGTGTGGAATGCAGCCTGGGCCCCAGGACACCCGTGTGACCACAGTCAGAGTGCAGGAGGCTGGCCTGGGGCAGGCTGCTGCTGCCACTGGGGTTTTGCATCGCCACTGAATATTTTCAACCTGGCTCCCACCCTCCTGATATTCAGGGACTGTGAATCCAAGCAGATGGCATGGAGTGTTGGCAGGCCCTGGCCCTACTTTGAAGAACAGATTCAGTCCTGCAGGGCCCTACCCAGGGCACATCTGAGTATGACCAAGTCCCTGAGCCCCAAGGATTCACAGCACTGTCTCCACCCCCTCCACTGCCTTGGGGACATAAGTGCAGGGAGAGGGTGACAGCTGAGCTGCAGGACAACAAGCAGGCCCCTAGAGGCCTATAACCTGGTGTCTCACAACAACCCATCTGAGGTACCTCAGGCCTGACAAAGCTACTTTGTTCTACCCGCTGATGCTGGCCTGAGAAGAAACTGACCAGATAGTGTGACCAACTCATGCCCTTCCACCTGTCATCAGGTAAAACTAGAAAACCAGGATGCTGGCTTCCCTACAAGCAGTCATGGCACATGTCCATAGGGGGCCCCATTCTGAAAGGGCTCAAGTCATTCCTGTGAGTGATGTCCCCAGGATGTCTCAGCTAAGATCTAATTGCCATGTCATTCAAACCACCCTACTAACTGTGGTCGTGGCCAGTGGTGGAAGCAGCTGCTTTGCGTTTTCCTTTTAAATCCTCCTCCCCCATACCCTGGGCAGTGGTCCTTATCCAGGGCTGCACATTCAAGTCCCCTGGCGGTGGGGGTCAGCTCTATTGTGGTTCAAAACATCTAGATCATTCTGAGCACACCCAGGATGAGGCCCCCCACTCTAGGGCATCGAACATAGGTACTTAATTACCTCTGTCTGAAGTAGTGACCCTGACCAGGGTCCCAGCAGCACTGAGCAGCAGGGGAGAGTGACAAAGACACACATATGGATCCTCCCTCATTGAAGCAACTTTGTTTAAAGCCAAAATGCCACTGGGTGCCAGGGGCTCATGTCTGTAATCCTAGCTGGGAATTGAGAACTGTCATCTGAAGCCAGCCCAAGCAGGAAAGCCTGTGTGACTCCTATCTTCAAATAACCAGTAATAAGCTGGAAGTGGAGCTGTGGCTCAAGTGGTAGAGTGCTAGCTTTGAGAAAAAAAAAATCTAGAACTCAGAGACAGCACCCAGGCCTCAATTTCAAGCCCCAGGATCAAGCGCGCGCGCGCGCACACACACACACACACACACACACACACACACACACACACACACAGAGCCATCCATTTTTTTTTGATTGTCACAGATTTTGGCACTGTCCTGCTAATCTATTCCATATTTTTTCTATTTGAAGACAAAAGCTCTGATAACTCCAGGTTTTTTTAACAGTGGCCCAGAGGATCTATTACTGTGTGTTTGGAGAGGTCCCATTCAGAGCCCTGATAACTAGTCACACTCCTTTCTTTGTATTGACTGCTAGGAGGCTCAGAGTCGATTCATAGAAAATATAGCAACTGCACAGGCTTGATGATATGTGTGTATGTGTGTGTGTGTGTGTGTGTACACACACACATATATATTCTATGTGCTTGGTGTTCCTCTTGCTTTCTCACCTTACTTTCTACCTATGTTTCTTAATGATTTATGTCATTTTGTTGAATTGACCATACATACAAGCCGCCACAAATTTTTTTCAGAACTGAAGTCAAAAGATATTGCTACTCCTAGCTATAATCCTAGCTACTCAGAAGATTGAGATCTGAGAATTTCAGCTCAAAGTCAGTCCAGACAGACAAATTCAAGAGACTCTTATCTCCAATAAATCAACAAAAGAACTAGAAGTAGAGATGTGCCCTCAGGTAGTAGAAACTCAACTTAGAGTAAAAAGCGAAACAAGAGCACAAAGCCATGAGTTCAAGCCCCAACAGTGGTACACACACACACACACACACACACACACACACACACAGATATGAGCAAACAGAATGCAGATGGTAATTGTTATGACACATAAAAGAAGAAAACAAAATATGAAGCATACTCTGAAAGCAGATCACCCAAACATTATGATGCATGGCTTCCCATTCGTGTATGTATGCCAGTGCTGGGGCTTGAACTCAGGCCCTGAGTGCTGTCTCTTAGTTTTTTCACTCAAGGCTGAAGCTCTACCACTTGAACCACACCTCTGCTTCCTACATTTTTGCTAGTTAATTGGAGATAAGGATCTCTAGAATTTATCTGCCCTGGCTGGCTTCAAAGCAAGATCCTCAGGTCTCAGTTTCTTGGGTAGCTAGGATTATGAGTCATGAGGTCCCAGCTAAGATACATAAAAGAATAGGCTTCTGGGGCCGGGAGTTTGGCCTAGTGGTAGAATGCTTACCTAGCATGCACTAAGACCTGGGTTCGATTCCTCAGTATCACATATATAGAAAAAAAACCTAGAAGTGGTGCTGTGGCTCAAGTGGTAGAGCTCTAGCCTTGAGAAAGCCCAAGGACAGTGCTCAGGCCCTGAGTTCAAGGCCCAGGATTGGAAAAAAATATAGGCTTCCAATTTTGGGTGTGCAGCTACCACACCAGGAGGCAATAGTTGTCTCCCAGAAAAAAATGCTAATGCTTCATTTCCCAGCCCTGAGGGGATCTTCAGTTTCCCACCTGGGCTGCCTTATGGTCTCCACAGAGTTGAGGGACAGACAACTGCTTCCAGAAGCAAGCTCTCTTCCCAATCAAGGCCCCAATTATCCTGACTGCCTTACAAGCTCAATCCCAAGCTCCTGGAGAGAGATCACCCAGTGCTTGGAGTACCGCCACTGTTAGTTGCCCTAATTAATTAATTTGATTTATATGCAGGGCTAGGAGAGAGGTTTTTCAAATCAATATGCAAATGTAATTTAAAATTTAAATTGCTATTTGGGGGCCTGAGGTGTTTTGGGTTTTTTTTTGCCAGTACTGAGGCTTAAACTCAGGTCCTAGGCACTGCCCCTGTGTCTTTTCCCTCAAGCCACAGCTCCACTTCCAATTGTAGTGATTAATTTCCTGCAGTGCTGGCTTCGAATTTCAATCCTCAAATCTCAGTCTCCTGAAGTATTAGGGTTACAGGTGTAAGCTACTGGCACCCAGCTCAGCCTGGACATTTTTTTTTTTATTGTAATTAGTAAAAGGGTTACATGATATTTGCCAGATAGAAGGTGCATTAATTCACATACATTGATACCCTTTCACATGTCTTGGTACCCATTACCCTCCCCCCCACACCTGGGCATTTTTTTTTAAAATGGAGATGTGTGAAGGCTCCAAGACCTGATATCATGGCTCTCTGTAGACCCCTGAACTCTTGTCCCGCAAGCAGGCTGCCCAAGGCCCCTCCCCTGTTTCCAGCTTCAGGACTGTCTGCAGGGGTCCTGTACAAACATTCAGACAAAAAGCCCCACATGCAAGCAACATTTACAGCTCATCCTGCGTCCATATTCACTATGGAATCAGGGATGCCAAATGTCTAGGCAAGCCTCTAATGCAGCCCCTCATTTTGTGAATAAGAAGGGTGAAGGTGCTTGCTCAGGATCACACAGAGAAATGGCAGAAGTTGAACTGGGATCCAATCCCCATGGCAACTCTGACCAAGCTAGAATGGTTATAGAATCCTCTCCTCTTGCCTCCTAAGTCAACTTCTTAAAGACTTCCTCCAGCCCAGCTAGACTTCCAAGTTATTGATATGTTCAAGAAGCTAAGCACTGGGGGCTTAAGTCTATAATCCAAGCTACTCAGGAGGCTGAGATCTGAGGATCACAGTCCAAAGCCAATCCAGGCACAAAGTCTATGAAACTCATCTCCAATTAACTGCCAAAAAAAAAGCCAGAAGTGGAGCTGTGGCTCAAGTGGTAAAGTACTAGTCCTGAATGAAAAAGCTAAAGGACAGACCCAGGCCCTGAGTTCAAGCCCTGGTATCTAGTAGTACCTAGTATAATATATAAACATATATTATATATATATATATATATATGGTACCTAGTAGTACCTAGTATACTATATATATGTGTGTATATTATATATATTTACATTATATGTGCATATATGTATCTTTACATATATGTATATGCTTAAGATATGCCACGATGCCTTAAACATTGGGTCTACCTGGAGGCTCCCATAAGCAAGAGAGTTTTCTATATGGGAATCTGGTGCTGCCTCTTTTTATAAATTAAAGGCCTCCAGATGCCTTCTCTGCTCCTTGCTTATTAGTAAGCCACTAAGAATCATGTGCTAATTTGGCCTAGTGGTAGAGTGCTTGCCTAGCATGCATGAAGACCTGGGTTCCACATACATGGAAAAAAGCTGGAAGTGGTGCTGAGGCTCAAGTGGTAGAGCTCTAGCCTTGAGAAAGTCCAAGGACAGTACTCAGGCCCTGAGCTCAAGCCCATGATTGATTAAAAAAAAAGAATGGACTGGAAGTTTGGTCTAGTGGTAGAGTGCTTGCCTAGCATGCATGAAGACCCAGGTTCGATTCCTCGGTACCACATACATAGAAAAAAGCCAGAAGTGGTGCTGAGGCTCAGGTGGTAGAGCTCTAGCTTTGAGAAAGTCCAAGGACAGTGCTCAGGCCCTGAGCTCAAGCCCAGGACTGGCAAAAAAAAAAAATCTAATAAATAATCATGTCCTGCCTTGTACGCTGTTCCTCAGGGATCAGCTCATGATTTCAAGGTGATTGCACAAGGTTTTCAAAATCCTCCTTTAGGGACCGTCTCACTGTTGTGAATGGCGTAACAGTATAAAGAACACCCACGGACCAACGCCCAGCCCAGACTCATCTACAGGCTGGCTGTCCTGTCTACCAAAGCCCCCCTTTCATCACCTTCCCCTTCCAGGTGGGAACATGTGTACAGGAAGCCAAATGTTGATCCTATCAGCTCTCCAAATGACTGACTACATGTGCTTTCTAGAATTTCCCAAGGCTAGTATCTGAGTGTTCACAACCTCATGCCTGTCCACACATCCTGGGATTTTATGCCCGGGGTCTCTCCATCTCCAATGGCAGCTGAAAGTCATGAGCAGTGAGCTGGGACCCATTGTTTGGGTGTTCAGGATTCTAGTAATCCTGGCTGGACTTCCTTTCACACATCCACCCTGCTGTCCTGGGCTCTGATCCAGCCTACAGAAGGGAGGCAGAAGCTTTTCAAAAATGATGGTAAACAATGAGGTCACAGCCCAGAGCAGCCCAGTCCCCCAGGATGCAGCCAAGAGAAAATAATCTCAGTGGTTACAACAGCCCTGAGGGGGCCATCCCTAGTCGAGGAGGCTAGAGAGGCGAGGCCCACCACCCACCAGGCTGGGATTCTCAGATTAGCAGAGAACTTAAAAGCAATGGTTTAAACTTGGGGGAGAGGAGGGAGTGTCTCATAGCTATAATTGTAGCTACTCAGGAGGCTGAGATCTGAGGATGGAGATTTGAAACCAGCCTGGTCAGGAAGCTCCATAAGGCCCTTAACTACACAATTCAGCAAAAAGTGGGACTGTGGCTCAAGTGATAGAACACCAGCCCTGAGCATTAAAAACGAAGGGGCAGAGCCCAAGCCCTGAGTTCAAGCCTCTGACTGGCACACATACACACACGTACAAGCACATACATGCACATATACATGCATACACATACAACACACAAATTTATATAAATGATCTCACTGTCTTTTACAACTTTTTACTCAACATTTTGCTTTAGAAATGTGTATTGGTTCACATAGATTTATTTGTTCTAATTGCTGAGCCTGTTGTACATTGTTATATGGTCATTTTGTTTATTTCCAATTTTTACTATTAATTGCTCTCATGCACCAAAGCTTCTCCTACAAGAGGAAGTGCCACGCGATAGCATGGCATACAATAGTAAGGGGTGCTGTTAAAATTGTTCCTCAAAGAACAAAGGTTACATTCATCACAACAGGAAATGAGAAGTTCCTTTTGCTCATATTTCAGACTGCATTGGTATTATCAGACTTTGAAATACTGTAGTCCATGTGCATCTCAACTCTACGCTATTATTTTTTCCTTATATGTATCAATACTATATACTGCTTCAGTTATTGAAGTTTGAAGGGTCTAGGTGCACTGGTTTTTTTTTTTTTTTTTTTTTTTTTTTTTTTTTTTGCCAGTCCTGGGCTTGAGCTCAGGGCCTGAGCACTGTCCTTGGACTTTCTCAAGGCTAGAGCTCTACCACTTGAGCCTCAGCACCACTTCCGGCTTTTTTCTATATATGGTACCGAGGAATCGAACCCGGGTCTTCATGCATGCTAGGCAAGCACTTTAACCACTAGGCCAAACTCCCAGCCCTAGGTGCACTGGTTTGAATTGTAAATATCTCCTAATAGCCTATGTGTTAAAAGCTGGGACTCTCTCTCTCTCTCCCTCTCTCCCTCTCTCTCTCTCTCTCTCTCTCTCTCTCTCTCTCTCTCTCTCTCTGCTTGCTCTCTCACTTCCCACTTTGGGGAAGTGGTAGAAATGGTTTAGAGATAAGGCCTATTGGGAGATTAGGACCGGAGGATGAGCCCCACCCTAGAAGCAGATGTGCCAAGCTCTTTCTCTCTTCAAGCCCTGGCTGGGGGGTGGTGGCTTTTCTCAGCCAAATGCTCCTCACCAGGAGGTGCTGCCCCACCACAGGCCCAAAACTAACAAGGCCAAATGGTCAAGGCGTTAACGCTCTGAAATTACCCTTTTCTTTTATAAATGGGTTGTCTCAGGTGTTTGATACAGTAACAGGCAGCTGACTAACCCTAGGTGTCTGGTGAGAGGGATTTATCTTTTTCTTTCTCTTCATAATTACCTCATCTTTTCTTAGTCCTTTGTTCTATTGTAAGACTAGTAGAAGAACTTACCAGAATCTATGGGAAAGTTGGGTGCCCGAGGCTCATACCAGTAATCCTAGCTATTCAAGAGGCTACAATGTGAGGATCGCAATTTGAAGTCATTCTGGGCAGGAAAGTCCATGGGACTTTTATCTGCAATTAATCACCAAAAAATGGAGCTGTGGAAAAGTGGAAGTGGAGCTGTGGCTCAAGTGGTACAGTGTCAGCATTGAGCAAAACAAGATCAAGGACAGCATCCAGGCTCCAAGTTCTATGGAAAAATGAGCTCAAATGTAATGGAAGTGATTTTATCAGTTAACTTAAGGAAGATTGAGTCTTTCCATCCATCTAGAATTAAATCTTGCTATAGCTCTCCGGGTTTACTTTTATTCCTTTAATAAAACTGTGTGCTTCCTATGCATTCTATAAAATGTATTTCCAGGTACCTGAATGTTTTTGTTGCTGAGTTACCATTTTTCACCTAGTAGATTGGCAAAGATTAAAAAGGTTAATGACACTTTCTATTGGTAAGATTATAGGGCAATTGGCACTATAAATTAATGGAAACTCTTTGAAGTAAATTTACCAAAGCTCCATTTTGTTAATGTGCATCTGATTTAATTCAAAAATTCAATTTATAAGAAATATTTGCGGGCTGGAATGTGGCTTAGTGGTTGAGTGCTTGCCTAACATGCATAAAGCCCTGGGTTTCATTCCTTGGTACCACAGAAACAGAGAAAGCCAGAAGTGGTACTGTGTGGCTCAAGTGACAGAGTGCTAGCCTTGAGCAAGAGAAGCTCAAGGACAGTGTCCAAGCCTTAAATCCAAGCCTCAGGACTGGCAAATAAATATTTGTAACTATATGCATACATGTAAAATTGTGTGTAATGTGAAGATATTTCAGGAAATATTATTATGGGGCTGGGAACTACTAGTAGAGTGTTTGCCTAGCATGTATGAAGCCCTGGGCTCCATTCCTCAGTGCCACATACACAGAAAAAGGCAGATGTGGTGTTGTGGCTCAAGTGGTAGAGCACTAGCCTTGAGAAAGCCCAAGTACAGTGCCTAGGCCCTGAGTTTAAGGCCCAGTACTGGTAAAAAAAAAATATATTACTATAAAATTGGCAACAGTCCAAATGTGCATTAGTAGAGTACTGGTTAAATCAGTCATGGGCTACTTCATTCAGTCAATGATGCAGTATACAGCGACTAAATAGAATGAAAGGTTCTAAGTACTTATATGGAAAATGTGCAAGATTTAAACTTTTTTCTTCTTATTTGTCTTAGCTTTAGTTTTCTTTTCTTTTCTTTTTGGTTGGTCATGGGGCTTGAACTTTTTTTTTTTTTTTTGCTGTTGGTTATGGGGCCTGGGCACTGACTCCGAGCTCTTTTGTTCGAGTACTGCTCCATCACTTGAGCCACAGCCTCACTTCTGATTTTCTGGTGGTTAATTGGAGATAAGAGTCCCATGTTAGCTGGGCGTTCCGTGATTCATGCCTGTAATCCTAGCTACTCTAGAGGCTGAGATCTAAGGATCAAAGGTTCAAAGCCAGCCTAGGCACAAAAAGATCTGAGACTCTTATCTCCAATTAACCTCTAGAATATGGGAAGTGGGGTTTTGCTCAAGGGCAGGGCAGTAGCCTTGAGCTGAAGAGCTCAGGGACAGTGTCCAGGCCAAGTTCAAGCTCCATGACCCACACACAAAATAAAGTCTCATGGACTTTCCTGCCCAGGCTGGCTTCAAACTGCAATCCTCAAATCTCAGCCTCCTGAGTAGTTTAGGATTACAGGAGTGAGCCACCAGTGCCCAGCTTCAGCTTTTTTTTTTTTTCCAGTATCTTAAGGTGGTAGCTTAGGTTGTTAATTAGAACTGTGCATTCTTTTAAAAAAATATGTGTATAGCTTTGAAGTAGCTTCTCATTAGATTTCCTAGGCTGACCTCTGCCTCATTCTCCCAAATGCTAGAATTAGAGGCATGTGCCATGTTTGTTTGAGAGTTTGAGGTTAGAGCCTTGTACTTGCAAGGCAGATCTCTACCTGATATTTATTTCAAAGTATTGCTAAATCTTTTTTTTCCTCTGACACTAGGGTTAATTTAGGGTCTTAGGCTCGACTGGCTCACTGCTGGTGCTTTACCATTTGAATCATTCCTCTAGTTCCAATATTGCTATATTCTGGTATGATTTCTCCTTTAATTGACATATATATATATGCTATTTAATTCTCACATATTTGTAACATTTTTATTATTTTTTTCTGTCATTGGTTTCCACTTTATTTCAGTTGGTCAAAAGAACCTACTTGGTGTGATTTCAATCCCTTTAAATTTATTGTACATAGTAGGAGCTTATTACCTATGCAAGGGTGGGATGGACTTAAGACCAAAGGAGCAGGCCACATCCTTTCCAGAGTGACTCTGATTGGTTAGCACACAGTAGGGATTCAGGTGCTCTTGAATCCAGTTGCTACCAGGAGCATCCTCCAGCCCCTCACTTTCATACAAGCCAGAGCAGTGGTCCCGTCTGGGTGGAGACTCTAAGCCAGCTTGGCAGGTCCCCCAAGGCAAGGACACGGATAGACAGCTGGCTCCAGGCACCTGTGTCTTATGTACAGCTTGTCTAAATCCGGAGGGGATAGGCTTTCCTCTCCCGGGGGATTTCTCCTACAAACAAGATTCCCGTCAGAACTCCTGGGATGTTCTTGTTTTGATCTGGCTCTAGCCTGATGCCCTGGGGTTGTGCAAAAGCTCTGGAACAGTGAGGGCATTAGGTTCAGGGGGGAGGCGTACACTTGGCTCAGCCTGTGTCTGGCATGGAGCTCCGGGCTGAGCAGAGCTATGTGTGAAAGGAAATCAGGCTCTGCGTGCAACTTCACATCTGTTGATCTGACCTGACTTGAAGCCATCCAGAGAAGGACGGCTGTCAGCGCAGCTTGACTGAGACCCCACCAGCTGGCCCTGCCATCTCATTACAGCCCAGCCACTTAGACAGAGGGAGAGAAACACGTGGGACCAAACACCTGAGAGCAATGGACTCCTTACTTTTTTTCTCAAGGAGAAAATCAGGGAGACAGGGCGCCGATGATTCAGTCTGAAGTCCTTGGGAATGGGCTTGCAGAAGGCAATTAAAGAAATTGACTCAGAGAGGACCCAAGGTGATACCCAGGTCCTGTGGCTTTCTGATCATGAGTGGAAGCAGGTCTTAACACACGTGGCTGGCATATGTCAGGATGGAAAGGAGCTGGTTAAGCCACTAGCCAGACAAATTGCAGGTGAACTGAGCAAGCCAGGTTGTACCGGGAGGAACGTGGAACGGAGTAAGAAAAACAAACTGGAATACAACCTGTTGCATCTGGCAGCTGTAGCAGCATGCTCCTAAGGAAGCGACAGCGGCCGTGCAGACTTCCCTTGCGGCTGCTGATTGTGATGCTGGGATGTATCCTGATGCTGGTCATCGTGCTGCAGCCATCCCCACCTACCCTGCGCCAGGCTGCCACAACCCGCACCAGCAAGCGCAGCTCTGATGCTGGCTACCGCTTGGATTTTGGAGACTCCCAAGAATGGGTCCTGGAATCTGAGGAGGGCGAGGACTACAGCTTCATAGACGCCGTGCCGCCCTTCGTCTCACTGCGGGAAGATCAGCTGCTGATGGCTGTGGCATCACCCAGAGCCAGGAGGAATCAGAGCCAGAGCAAGAGAGGGGGTGGTTATCGGTTCATCAGAGAGCTAAGCAGCAAGCAGGAGGAGGAAGCTTCAGAGAGAGACTGGGGGGCTGAGGAGGAGGAGGATGGGGAGGTAGCAGAAGAAAAGGTACCCACTCTGCACAGCCTGGACCCACAAGGCAAGGGGCACAGTTCCCGCCTCCCCCTACAGAGGGCCCTGCCTGAGGCTCGGCATCCACTGTAAGTAAGACTTCTGCTTCTTCCCTTTGCTGATCTGCAACCCCCACCCCCACCCCACTCCCAGCCCTGTCTCCAGTCAGGTGGCAGCAAAGTGGAGATGCAAAGTGTGCTAGACCTCTTCCCTGCCCTGGACTCTAGTTCTGACCTGAAAGGCCAGGCAGGACAGCTGTGTATAGTAGCAGGCCGGCGGGGTGGTGGGGGTGGGGGTGGTGGTGGTGGTGGTGGTGGTGGTGGTGGTGGTGGTGGTGGTGGTGGGGGTGGTGGTGGTGGTGGTGGGGGTGGTGGTGGTGGTGGTGGTGGTGGTGTGTGCTGCTCAGCTTTCTCAAGACACCTTCTCCCATTCACTCCAAGCCAGTGTTGATATTCTGCCTGCTTCCTTCTTAGGGTTTGGTTTTTTATGTTGGGTCAACACAGCGATTGCATGCACGTTTAGGCAGCTCTTGCCATGTGCCTGGTTTTAATCTAAGAGCTTTCCATGTACAACTCATTAAGTCAGATGAAGTCCTTGCAGCTCTGTGAATGGGTGTAACTATTCGCTTCATCCTGTTTTGTAGGCATGAACAATAAGGCACAGAGGCCAAGTGGCTCTCCCGAGTCACACACAGCTAGCCAGTGCCAACGCAGGAATTCAGATTCAGGCATTTAAGCCCCCGCCTGCCTGAATCACAGCACTGATCACCATCCTTAGTCTGCTAGAGTAGTTTCGGTGCCTGACAGCTGGAATACTGTCTTCACTAAAGCTTTGCCTGGCAATGGCTCCAACTACAGGAGCTTAGCTGGTTGGTGTACACAAAGGCAGATTGGTGTCCAGGGAGATGGTGGGCTCTCCCTCCTCATCCCCTCCATCTTTGCCATGGCTGGCCATGCTTCTCCAGAAGCACAGGACCTGGTTAGTGTGGATGATCACAGACCCATCCCAGGAAGTTCTGGTTCCTCCAAGTCCAGATGTTTCCTGGAAAGCAAATGTATCCTTTACCCCTCAAGGCAAGGGACGTGGAAAAGCTCCTGAGATGCCTGATTTGGGCTGGGACTGGAGTCCTTTCCACTGACTTCAAAGCCTTGCCATAAAAAGCTCTTCACAGGAAGCTTCCACCCCAGGCTAGCTTTGAGCTTTCTCTGGACTCCAGGCACTTACTACAACTGAAGCTAAAAGGCCCTTGATGCATTGACTTGCTCAGTGTTGCTCCCCCTCCTTGCTGAGCCCACAGGTCAGGACTGCATGAGGACTGTGCAGCCAGTGCCCAGCACACAGAAGCAATGCGTGCAGATGCAAGAATGCTTTCAAATCCCTTTGATATGGTTTTCCCTTGCACCAGAGCAAGAATGATTGTCATCATTTTGTGAATAAGAAGAATGACCAGAAACAAGTCTTTGCATTCCAAAAGGGGTGTGTGTGTGTGTGTGTGTGTGTGTGTGTGTGTGTGTGTGTGACTATGACTGTGTGAGTCCTCAATTTTGTGCCTGTGAGTTGTGCATATTACACATTGTACCATATCTCACACAATATAGAATTGTATATTGCACATTGCACTGTGTGGTGCCTGTGTATGTTGTATATGTGGTGCGATGTTATCTATGTGGTGGGGGCCATGGTGTCATATTCATGTTCATGTTGTGAATGTGTCTGTGCATGGTATACACATGTATTGTATATGCTAGGCATTGGGGTGTTACGTGCATGCATGTGTACATGGGTGCACATGTGTCATGATATTGTATCTTGTGTATGCTTATGTAGCTCAAATGTGCCATGTGTGTTGTGATATATTGTTTGTGTCTGATGTGCTTTTGCACATATTGTGTCTGTGTGTATTTGATGTGTATTGCACATGTATTGTGTGTGAGAGGTAAATTTGTGCATATACAAATGTATTTATGTTAGCTCATGTGTGTGTGGTATGAGTGAGTAAATTCTGTAGCATGTTTGTTGTACCCAGGTATGCATATACTAGGTGAGGTGTACAGGAGTGCAATGTGCATCTATAATGAATGTTGTAATTTGGTGTGGTGTGCGTGTGTATGCTGCATGTTACAGGTGTGTTGTGGATCATATAAGTGGGAGTGTGCGTATGTTCAAGCATGTTTCGTGTGTTGTGTGTGATGTACTTATATGCATGTGTGTGCTGAAGGCAGGTGTATTTTGTGTTAGGTGTGTTTAATGTAAATATGTGTGTGTATGCATGTGTATGTGCACATGCTTCTTCACACCAGCTTAACCAACTTGCCTCAGTTTGCCTGGAATTTCACCCCTTTTAGCACTAAAAACTTCTGCCACTCAGGAAACCCTTAACCCCAGGTGAAGGCAGTTGGACTGTCCATCCAGCTTGCCAGACTTCTCATGACTGCCAGCTCTGTGCAGAGGTGGGATGCGCCCTCTGCTGGACTCCACCAGTGGGTGCAGCCTGTGGCTGCAGACTTATCTGTAGGTCAGGTTCTGGACACTGGATATATAAGTGTTCCCGTGAAGCCTGGCATAACTCCACCCTCCCTCCAAGATGACAGTGCTTTCCTCCTCATCCTTGAAACTAGGTTGAAATACAAGACATGAAAGAAAAAGCCAGCTATTAAGGACTAGATGTGGGCTTGCATTATAGCTTTCCGGCCAGGGCTGGAAATACAAGACTTCCAGGGCCATGTACCCCATACTTCCTCCTGCCCCCAGGTTTCCTGCAAGCCCACCTTTAACCCTAGTTCAGACAAGCTCCAGCCACAATCTTCCCCCCTCCCCCAGTTGCCCTGACCTTTGTTTGCTCCTCTTGCTCAGACCCTGGGTTTTGTCTGAACACTATTATGTCCATTTGTTTAATTTGCATAGCAGAATTAGTAAGTGGGTTTTATTTTTATGGATGTGAAGTGAAGGTTCAGAAAGGTGGATGGATTTGTGCCATGTCATCTGTCCACATGTCCAACACCAAAGTCACCCTAGGGTTTGAATTCAGGGTCTCTTGCTTGCTAGGCAGGTGTTATACTTCCAGCCACTTTTTTGGTTATTTTCATGATGGAAATCTCATTCTTTTTTTGTCAGGCGTGGAACTTGAACTGTGGGCGCAGGTGCTGTCTCTGAGTTCTTCAGCTCAAGGCTAGCACTCCACCACTTGAGCCAGAGCATCACTTTGGGTTTTTGGGTGGTTAATTGGAGATGAGTCTCACAGACTTTAGTACCCAGGCTGGTTTTGAACTGTAAGCCTTGGATCTCAGCCTCCTGAGTAAGTAGGATTACAGGCATGAGCCACTGGCTAGAAATCTCACTTTTTTCCAGGTGGGCTTGAGCTGAGATTTTCTTACTTAGGCTTCCCCTGTAACTGAGAGAGCAGGCATGTGGCAATACGCCTATCCATTGATTGTGATAGAGTCTTTCTTACAAACTTTTTTACACAGTCTGCTCTTGAACCACAGTCCCCTAATACCTGCCTCCCAAGTAGCTAGGATTACAGGCTTGCGCCATCATGCCATCTTAAAGTCATGCTCTTAACCATCATGTTAGACTTTCTAAGTCTGCCACTTCCTAGGCCAGACAATGGGCAAGTCACATGGGTTGGGTATATTTCAGGCTTTTCTTTTCAGGGGTGTTGGAGTGAGGGTGTAGTCTATATCCCCAATCCCTTTTGCTTTAGTAATTTTTCTGGTAGGGTCTTGAAGAATTTTGTTGTTTTATTTTGTGTTACTGGGATTTGAATTCATAGTCTCATGTTTGCTAGGCAGACATTCTACCACCTAAGCCAAAGGCCCAGGTCCCAGGCTTTGCCTCTGCAGATCAGGTTCTAGGCACTGGGTATATGAGTTCCTGTGAATCCCCTCTCCTACCAGGGTTTCAGGGTCTTTGCCCCAGGCTGGCTGCAGACCCAGATCCTCCTACCTGATTTTCACCCAGCCTGATTTTCCCTTCTTAATCAGGAAGCATACACGGTCTATAGGGAGACAATAGAAGATGTTCACTATGGAATTCTCAGGGGTACTGGGAGTAGAAGCCGCCTGGTGTCACATCCCAGCAGAGAGGAGCTGGGTGTGCCCCATGTAATGCTCAGTGGGAGCTAGGAGTCTGAGACTCTCAGCATCTGCTCAACAAGGAAGCAAGACCTTGAGGATCCTTTCTGAGAAGAAGTGAGACAGAAAGGCCTAAGGCTAGTTCCTTCCTGGCTACGGAAGCCAGACACGCCATCAGTCTGTTCCTCACAGGACAGCTCAAAGGCATTAGGATGCTGGTACTATGAACCACATAGCAGCTTATGTGTGGTCCTGGGAAAGCCACGAACCAAAACATAGGATTGATTCAGCTCTGCAAAGCTCCTGTCAAGGAAGGAAGTGGGAGGTGGGGGTGGGGATACTCTTTCCCATCCATTACCCCCACTGTAGCACTAACAGCCTCAAAGCTTGGATGAATCCACTCTCATCTCTCCTTGACCATTCAGGCATCAGGTATAAAGCAGTAGGATCTAAGAGGCTCTGGTGAGCTAGTGCTTTAGTTCTCCAAGTCTAGCGGTTTGCATTTTGGAGTGACATCAGAGCCTCCAGGTAGCTGGTTAAATAGAATCCTGATCCAGGTGCTAGTGGATCATGCCTATAATCGTAGCTACTAGGGAAGCTGAGATCTGAGGATCCCAGTCCAAAGCTAACGAGAAGAAAAGTCTGAGACTCTTTATCTCCAAAAAACTACCAGAAAGCTGGAAGTGAAACGATGGCTCAAGTGGTAGAATACCAGCCTTGAACAACAAAAACAAAAGCTAAGGGACAGCACCTCGACCCTGAATTCAAGCCTCAGAATGAACACCAAAGAAAACAGATTCCTGCCTTCTTGTTGCCCTTCTCGGCCTCACCCCACCCTATAGCTTCCTACTCAGCAGAGATAGGCTGTCTCTGCAGCATTGGTAGCTACAGTTTGCCAGCTTCTACTGCCCTGCAGAGACCCAAGGATCCTGCTCTCATTCACACTGCTGCCTGTGTGCCAGCCAGTCTGGCCAGAGCAGGGTATCTCAGTCTCCCTGTGTTGTGGGCCAACCACAGAGGCAGCTTGTGAACATGCAAAGCCTTTCAGAAGGTCCATAGTATAGCCTAAGATGCTATGTTTCCAAGATACTAGCACTGCTTTTTGTAGCTCCAAGATGCCAGCATGGTTTTTGCACAGTAAAGGGCTACCCTACAGGATCTCCAAGTCTGTGCATATGTAATTGCTATTGCTACACACACACACACACACACACACACACACACACACACACACACACACACACACACACACACACACTGGAGGCTCCATAGTTCCAAATCAGAGCTCAGTCACCTACATCTTGAAAAGCAGAGTGAGGGAGGAAAAGTAGGAGAGCTCAGGTTCTTCCTGAAAGGAAATGGAACCAGATTTTTAGACCCCAGGTTCAACGTCCAGGAGTCCCAAGTTCAGTCAAGGCACTCACTCCCATATGCCAATTATAGAGACGTGGGGAAGGTAGAGAAAAGAGCTTCTTTACATGACAGCCATGGGAAGCCAGCTCTCAGAACATCCTCAGCCATTCTCAGAGTTCCAGCATGGCCTTCAGGTTGCCTAGGGAGCACTGGGGACTGGGAGTGAGAACGGTGGGCAGAGTTACACAGCCCCAGCTCACAGCTGCAGCCTGGTGACCATTAGCACAGTTTCTTTCATTTTTTTCCTCTTGGAGGAGTTTAGAAGTTATTTTATTACAGGAACAAGATAGTCTCCTGTTCTGGGCTGTTTGCTGTAAGGTAATAAGGAGATTGCTTGTGGGCAGGGCCGTTTGTCTGCCATACAAGCTGGTTATCTGAATTCTACAAAGGAAGCATTGAGGTAGGAAGGGACACAACAGAGAATCGCTCAGATCAAAGTGCATAGTTACTGAGTTGGGGAGCTTTTAGTGAATCTGTAGGATCCAGCAAGAATATTTAAGTTGCCTTTTACAGTAGTCCTAGAACTAGGAGATAAAGAAGGCAGAGGCTCGCAGTCTCCCTGTTACCTGCAGGGCTTGAGCTTGAATCTAAGTGTTAGCTCAGCTCCAACTTCACTAAACCATGTCCTGACTTAGGTATGCACAAGTATACTCATGTACTCACAGATCCATACACGCGGGGTCAAATCAAGGCACCATCTCTCACTGTGTGACCTTGGACAATCTGCTCAACTTCTCTGAGCCTCAGTGTCCTCAACTGTAAGATGGGGTGAGAGTAACATTTTTATAGAGGATGATAGAGAAAATGAGACAAAGTGTGTGATGGTTTTGCCCAGGATTAAAGTCCAAAGCGATGCTGATTTGTTGTGTTCTTCAGCAAAGAGGCTAGAGTGAGTCAGACAGGAGGAAAGATGTAGAGTAGATGGAGCGTTCCTACTCTGGGGGAGGGAGGAATGAGGGAGAGGAGAGAGCGGGAAGAGAGGGGGAGGGGAGAGGATCTGAAGTGAGGCCAGGTCATGGAGAGTTGTATGCACCTGCATGTGGTCCTAGATGCAGAATAGGCCCCAGAGCCAGGGCTGTAGTGGCCCCACAGCTAGTAGGGGAGTAGCAAAAGAATCTCTTCTGCTTGCTTTCCCCCCCCCACCCTGGGACCACCTGGGCATGGCAGGAAACATGGAGTGGCTGGGACAGGGAAGGGCAGAGTGGGTTATTGGGCTATCACTGTGTTGTCAAGCAGAACGTGGTGTTGCAAACAATCAGAGAGTCCTTCAATTCTTTGTAGTCTCTGTCTGGCTGGGCAGTGAGTCACCAGGATGACTCCTGGCCTGAGACAGAGAGGACAGAGTGGACTGGTGAATGGTGCGTCAATGAATCTAAGCGGCTTGGCCAGCTGTGTGAGAAGGTGGATCTCATCTCAGCACCCCCCTCCATTCCACTCCACCCCTTCTGCTAATAACAAGTCAACATGGTCATTTCAGCTGACTGGCCATGTCGTGAAGGGACACACCAACATCACACTTTTGGCCTTGGAGGGTGAAGAGCTTTCTGCCTCTTCCCCCAGATATTGTAGAGGGAATCAGGATGAAAATAACCTGAGGATGTAATGCTAGCTGGCTCTGAGCTTCCTGTTCACACCTAGGTGGCCTTGGTCATCAGATTAGAGGTGGCTAACCTGTACCTGCCCTTCCCCCATCTCTCACTCTGTATGAGTCTCTGTGTCTCGTCTCTGTCTGTTTCTTTTTAGTGCTGATACTAGGACTTGAACTCAGGGCCTATGCTCCCCTTTGGCTTCTTCACTTAAGGCTGGTGCTCTACTATCCGATCTCAACCTCTTGAGTAGCTAGGATTACAGGTGTGAGCCACCATTGTCTGGCTATATAATCTTTGTCTTTTATAATCTCCCGCTGCCCCCACTCAAGGGAAGGGATATCGGTGGGCACTACCACTCACAGAGTGGGCACACTTTTCAGAGGAGGATCTGGAAGTTTCATCTGGCCACTCTGAAGGGGAGGCTGGCTTTGGCACTGCTGCTTCAAGACACTCCATAGGCCCCTGGTCAGTGTTCAAACCTGCAACTCCCAGTCAGTGTCCACCCCTTGTCCAGGGTTAGAGGGCCAGGATCAGAGCAAGTCAGGGATGTCCTGGAGCCCCTCAGAAGGGAATTATGGGATACTGGAGGACCATCACAAAGAGAGGGAGACTATATACCTTTTGTTTCCTGTGTCCCCTAATAGAGAATGACAGCCTGGCAGAATCAGCCTTCACTGAAGACTCTAAGGTTTTCATGCTCTGTTTCATAAGCAAGCACCCTTATCCATTCCTTGAAGGGTTTTTTTTTCCCAGCTGTGCTCCAGCCATAGTAAAAATTATTGTCCAGCTGTACTTAACAGTTAAATATCCCCAGGCAAAGTGCTTTAGCTCACACTGGTAATCCTAGCTGTTTCAGAGGTGGAGACTGGGTGGCTCACATACAACTGGAGGCCAGCTAAGCAAAAAGTTAGTGAGGTCCCATCTCAACAAACATCCTAGGCATGGGGGTACACCTGTAATCCCAACTACCTAGGAGGTATAGGTAGGAATATCACTATCAGATCAGCCCAGGTGAAAATGAGAGAGTTTATTGACAAACAAACAAAAACCGTGGTGAAGTGCTAAAGTACCTGCCTAGCGAGCATGGGGCCCTGAATTCAAATCTCAGTTCTACTCATCAAAGAGGATGAGGAGGAAGGGGAGGAGGCGGGAGGAAGAAGGAAGGAGGAGGGGGAAGCTAGTAGAAACTTTTCTATTGTGGTCAGCCAAGAAGGCTGTTGGTTCATGTGTGACAGCCAGGCCATCTGGTACAACACTATGACTCATTGTCTTTGAAATCCTCATCCAAATGCATTTTCTAAATTCCTAGGAGATCCTGGGGCAGCAGACGAGAGGGCGGGCTAGAGAGCAGAGAGGGTGCTCGTATGTGTATGCTTCAGACTCCTCTTCTCCCTTCGGATGCTGGCTACCACCCTGGGTGAGGGAAGGTGTCAGCCAATTGGCCAGTTAGGAATGTAAATAGCAAAGCCAGGATTCCAGCTTGGGTTGGCTCAGTTCCACAGCCCTTGGTCTTTCCTCTTCCTCCTGCTCTGCTCAAATTCAAGGTGAACAAATGAGGCTAAGGGTGGGCTTTTGGACCTTTGCACATTATATAAACAGACAGTAGAGTCTTCTCCAGCAAAAGCAGCCCCATTATTCAATGGCAATGCCATGCATTTCTTTGGTAACCCTCTACTTGAGCAGCTGGTCACCTTTGCTTACAAAATCCCAATGACGACGTTGCTACGCACAACCTCACTGATTTGCTGGGCTTTGCTCTGGCTAGGATGGGGCCTCAGGATGGCTGACAGCCCACTCAACAAGTAGAATCAGAGGCTGGTGCTCTGAGTGATTACTTACACAAGGCCTCTTGCATGGCCCGCCAACCTGTTGCTCATGTCTCTAAAGGATTTGAAGAAAAATTACAAAATTGCCATTCACATTTTGTTAAGAAAAGGTAAAGGGGAATATATTTGTTAAATTAATTTATTCTTTTGTGCTAGTCCTGGGGCCTGAGTGCTGTCCCTGAACTTTATTTCCCCTCAAAGATAAGTTCATAGCTCCACTTCAATCCTTTTGGTAGCTCTTTGGAGATAAGAGTCTCATGGACTTTCCTGTCTGGGTTGGCTTTGAGCCTCCATCCTCAGATCGCAACCTCCTGATTAGCTAGGATTATGGGCATGAGCCACTGGCACCTGGCTGAAAAGGTATTTTAGAATGTCTTTCTGATGCATGAGACATGAGTATCGTGTATTCTTGTTCTCCAACTATCTAGATATAAATATCAGGGACTAGGAAGGACAATTTTAAAGAGTTTATTTAGTAAAAAAGTGAAGGCCACTCAGAAGAATGAATTATGGGGCTGGAAGCTAGTTGATCCTTCATGGTCCTGAGCTATTGCTTTTATGTTGCCTGTATCCTCCCTCCTCCCTCCCCCGCAACCCTCTCTTTCCTCCCTTCAGGCAATCTGCCAGGTTATGACTTGTATGTTTGAAGTAGGCCAGACCTTTTCCAGAGCTGTGGCCACAGGATGTCGAATTGGCCTGGGCTCCTGATTGGTTTGTTTGAGATAGGCCAGACCTTTACTGGGTGGTGGTCCTAGGAAGGTGGGTTTGGCCTGAGACATGGCAAAAACCAATGCCCTCTCCTGGGTGGATGCTTGTAGACCCTCCCTTCTCTGGTGGGAGAGGGGCAAGCTGGCCGAAACTGTTTGCTGGTGTCCATTTCCTGCAGTTTGTGGCACATGTGGAGCCATTCCCCCTCTCTGAGCCATTCCCCTCTCTCTTTGCAGAGGCCATGGCATCTACAGGAAGGACATGGCCTATCTGCCTACTCTCTCGATTGTCTGATCCAGCATTCTGGTCCTGGCTTTCATGTCACACCCCACATCCTGAAAGTTTCCCTGTTGAGTAGTGATTGCTAACTGCATGATAACGTGTGAGTTCCATTATTCTACACGCATGTGTTATATCCAACTCTCACCTTCTGTGGATTGACATAAAGAAAGGGACCAGCCCCTTGGATGCACATGGTGGTACTGTGCCCTGAAAACAGGCATGACAGACCCCTGTCCCTATGCATCTGCCCCCAAAAGACTCCCCCAATCCAGTCTCTTCACCCCCTAGTCTCCATTCCTATCTTAGGAAACAGTCAGCCTCTCAGAAATATGCTCAGCTTGCAGCCTAGGGATCCTCATATTTCCTCTCCCCACCCCCACTGTGAATCAGGCAGGTATGGAACTGTGGCTCAAGTGAGAGAATGTTAGCTCTGGACAGATGTAGCTAAAGTAGAGCATGAGGTTCTCAGTTCTAGCCTCACTACTGGCACAAAATACACACACACACACACACACACACACACACACACACACACACACACACACACACAGTGCTACCAATAAATGAGTTTGCATTTCTTGTGTGCTAGATGCTGTGCTAGGATGCAGGGATATAGCTAGAAATAAAAGAGAGAGGTGTGCAGGCCTTGAGTGGATGGCAGGCCATATTCACAGAATATTCAAGGATGGGCACCAACCCACTTTAGCTCACAACAGCCTCAGGACCTTGGTAATGCTGCCATTCACTTTCATTGTCCAGAGGCTGGGCTCATCTGTTGAGAATTGTCCCAATCCCCCTGACTGCAATGACAGGGTGCAGACTGATGGAGCAAAGGGATTTGGGGGCCCGGAGCGGGAACTAATGGGAGGCACTCCTATCCCTTACCATATGGCAGTTTCCAACAAAGCCAGGCAGCACTATGGGGCTGGGAAGAGCATATAACCAGTGATCCAGACAGGCCTTCGCCTTCGGGGACTTAGAGCAGGACTCCAGTGCTTTCTGCAGCTACCTGGCTCTCTTTCCCTCAGGTGTCTGCAGCAGCAGCCCGAGGACAACCTGCCCACAGCCAGTGTGATCCTGTGTTTCCATAATGAGGCCTGGTCCACGCTGCTGAGAACGGTGCACAGCGTCCTGGACACGGTGCCCAGGGCCTTGCTGCAGGAGGTCATCCTGGTGGACGACTTCAGCCAGCAAGGTAGCTGGAGTTGGCCTTGGGCCCCAAAGGGGATGGGGATCCCATGAAAAAGTTAAGCAAGGGCCACCAGATGTAGTGCTCCAACTGAGGACTCAGAGCATGAATGAAGGCCCCAAGGGAGATCAGTGTGAGAAGGGAGACAGAAGAGGAAGATGCCAAGCAAATGGAAATCCCAGAGTCTGATTCCATGAGCTCTCTCCCATGACTCTGTAATCACAGAGGGCAGCCATTGCGGGGTTGAGGGGAATGGGGGAGGAGGCAGGGTACTGCCTGCTAGACCCAGGCAAAGCCCCTTATATCTATCCCTATTTACACTATCGCTGGCCTAAAGTGGAAAATGAGAGCTTGCCAGAGCTGAGTCAGACCAAAAGGGGCAGCATGGGGGCGGTCCAGAGCCCAGCCTGCAGAGAACCACCTCAAAGGAAGATGGAGACTACACCGCCCTGCCTGACTTCCAAGTCTGCTGCGATCAAACCATAGCTGAATGTGAATGAATGTAGTGGATTTCTTTAAACACCACAGGATGGGGGTGGGGGCTCAAACGGGCTCAAGAATCTCCATTTGTAACGAGCTGACTGGTGGTACTGGGGAACCCCAGGTTAAGGACTACCCTGACTCAAGTCCTCTATTTCTGACTTCACTAAATGATTGACAGAGTCCACTCTGGCTTCAAGAGAAGATGAGGTTACATGAAAAGTCAAGCATGGTGCTACATTCCTAAGGGAGACAGCAGGCAATGCAACCAAGTGGTCAGGCATGTTGTTGATGTCTGAGGTCTCCTTGTTGGAAGTCTTTCCAACCTGGCCAGGGCAGAAACTTGGCCAGTCTGGGCTGGATTGGCTAGTAAAAACTGCCCAGATTCTTCAACCACCAGCAGCGACAGAATCCTCCTGAGGTTATGCCAGTGGACCCTATCAGCCAGTGATCAGGGTCCTATCAGTTCCCCAAGGAGTATAGGAACTGAAGGGTTTGACTTAGATACATGTGCCCTTCTCTACATGGGGAATGCATGTGAACACACACACACACACACACACACCCCTGAGAAGAAACTTTTTCTAGTTTAAGCACAAGCCCTAACAAGCATGTCTCATTCTCCTCCTCAGGGGTCTCTGTCTCCCTTTCGTGTAGGACTAGTCTTCCAAAGGCACCATGCAGGCCTCCAAAGAGAGTTGCTGACAATAACCTTAACCAGGCTCGCTTCAGTCCCCTGGGCCATGGTGTCTGTGACCCTGTTGGCCCCTGTCATTCTAGAACAACTCAAGTCTGCCCTCAGTGACTATGTCGCCAAACTGGAAGACGTGAAGCTGCTGAGGAGCAACAAGAGGCTGGGTACCATCAAGGCCCGGATGCTGGGGGCTACCCGGGCCACAGGAGACGTGCTGGTGTTCATGGATGCGCACTGTGAATGCCACTCGGGCTGGCTGGAGCCCCTCCTCAGCAGAATAGCAGGTGACAGGTAATTCACTCCCACCCCTGAGTCTGCCCAGCAGCACACCCGTCCCTCCCTGAGAAAATGCTGAGTCTCCACCATTATGGAGAACTCAGGTCCTTGGAGGGTTCCCAGGTGGTCGAGGCTTGAAGGAAGTTAGAGTTGGAGGTGGGGCTAGAGGTTATCCAGGTCCTGAGGCTGGCCTCTGTGAAGTGCTGAATACTCAAAATCCTATTAAGGTGAACAGGAAGGGAACATGACCCTGCTCTCTGTACACGTGTGTGTGTGTGTGTGTGTGTGAATGCGTGCAAGCGCACACTCATAGTAGGGCTTGAACTCAGAGCTCTTTGAGCCACATTCTCACTTCCCAGATTTTTTCCTGGAAGAGATAAAAGTCCAATGGATTCATCTACCCAGGCTGGCTTTGAACTGGAGCCAGATTTCAGAAGACATCCATGCCCCCCTCCCTCCACACACAGCAGTACTGAGGTTTGAACTCAAAGCCCTGCAAATATTAGGCAGGCACTCTACCACTCAAACCACGTACTCATCCCCCCCTCTCTTTTTTTTTTCTTTTTGCTTCAGTTAGTCTCCCAGTAGTGTCCTATGGTTTTGTTTAGTTCAATCTGAACTTTGAAACTTCTGTTTTTGTTTTCCTCGTGGCTGGGGTGACAGGCTCACACCATTATGCCCCATTTGTTGGTTGAGATGGGGATCTCACTAACTTTTTGCTCCAGCTGGCCTCGAACCACAACCCTTGTGGTTTCTTTCTGCCAAGTAGTTGAGATTGTAGACATGAGCCACCATGCCAAGCCCTGCAAAGTAATTTTTAATGGCGGGGGGCGGGTGGGGAGGGACAGCTAGGTATGTCAGGCAGGAGGCTGAGATCTGAGGATCATGCATTAAAGCCAGGCAAGAAAATCCATGAGACTTACTTCCAGTTATCTACCACCACAAAAGGAAAAAAGAAAGAAAGAAAGAAAGCGTAAAAGAAGGAAGGAAGGAAAGAAGTGGTCAGTGGCTGGTTCTTTGGCAGTGGTTATATAGATCTTGTTTCCATTCCCAGAGGATGAACTGCCTGTCCCCCCTCATTGCCCCCTCGTCCCCCAGGAGCCGTGTGGTGTCCCCACTCATAGACGTGATTGACTGGAAGACTTTCCAATATCATCCAGCCCAGGAGCTGCAGCGTGGGGTGCTGGACTGGAAGCTGGATTTGCACTGGGAACCCTTATCAGAGTCAGAGAAGGGGGCTCAACCATCTCCCATCAGCCCAATCAGGTGAGGCCTGTGACCCAGAAATGAAGTCAGCTCAACTGTGCCCAGCATATTTTCAGGGTTGCTCTGGGGTGAGTGTGGAAGAAGCCGACACATCCACCCAGCCCTCTCATATGAGAGCATTGGAGGTTCCTAGGTCCCAAGTCCAGCTAAGAATGGGTCACTCAGGTGAATATGACAGCATTGAGTCTCAAAGTCCACCTCCATTTCCCATCACCTCTCCTGGGTGTGGCTTTGGACAACCATTCTAGTTCAGTGTCTGATCTAGGTTTGTCCTGCTATGTAACAAACTGTCTCAAATAGAACAATGTAAATCAGCCATGTTCCTAAGGTCCCAGTTCTGTCCGGGAGGATTCTGAAAGGGCACATTGGGGTGAGTAGTCTCAGTTCTCACCTTTCCTGGACACACACAGGAAATAATTTTCCCAGCATCATCAAGCTAGTGGCAAGCAGATTCAGAGTTAGGACGTAGCCAGGTACTGTACTGAGGCCATCTACTTTGCCTCTGGCTGTGCTAAGTGGCAAATCTGAGCCCACAGTTGCTTGTTCATAACTGTGAAAGCTCAAGACTTCTAAACCCAAGCTTTTATTATGATGCACTGGACACAGGCTGCCCTGGCAGACACAGGTGTCTGCATAGGCCTGGTTTCTGCCTCTTACACTGGAGACTCTCTAGAGTGCTGGGCCAGACATACACTACAGTGTCCAATAAAGTCCATGCCATGTCTTAATTTTTTGCACATTGACACTGAGACTGAGGCCTGTTATCCTAGCTATTCCGAAAGCCGAGACCTGAAGGACCATGGTTTGAAGCTAACCCTGGTAAAATGACATTTACAATGAACCAGCACAAAGCCAAGTTGGAGGTGTAGTTCAAATGATACAGCTCCAGCCAAACAAGCAAGCAGAGCAAGAAGGGGAGGCCCAAGTCCCAGTACTGGCAAAATCGAACTAACAAGGGACAAAAATAAAACACACACACATACACACACCCTTACATATTACATGTCTTTTTAATTCCCATTAAACACAGTTATGACACATTATTTTATTCCTACTTGGAAGTGAGAAAACTAAACTCAGAAAGCTTACATATCTACAAATCTGCAAATTGTGCCCAAAAAATCTTACAATCTTAGTTTCTTAGTATTCTGGCATGAGAACATTTTTAATATTAATATTTTTAACATCTGGTGACTTTGTTAAAATAATACTGTCTCCTTGGCAATGAAAAAAATCTAAAGTTTTATTTACATCTTGTGACATATCCAAAGTTTGGCTGCATCCAAATTTGTTTCTGAGAGAAGAGAGCTGTGTTAGAAGGCTTCCGGCTACATCTTTTGCTGGGGAGAAGCCCATAAGATATTATTGTATGTTTGTAAGTCATATGTAATTCTCCTGGTGCAAATGGCACTGGCTTTAAACTGCGATCCTCTGATCTCAGCCTCCTGAGCAGCCAGGACTGCAGGTGTGAGCCACCAGCATCCGGCTCCATATGCAGTGTAAGCATCTTATTTTAGCCAAGGCTTTGGTCCCAAACATCTTTCCACAGTGGCTATAGGCAGCAGATCTGGGAGTCTGGAGTGTAGTACCTGGGTCTTTAATGTAGGAGCAGACCTGAGGACAGACAACCTTAGTCCTCTTTACAAAATACTGCTTTCACAGTCCCTGGAGCTCCCTTGGGGAAGCCCTCAGCCCAGCTTTGCCTGTGGAGCTCTGGATTCAGAGCTGCTGTCGATTACTGCCCATCTTCTCTGCTCAGGAGCCCTGTGGTAGTCGGGGAAGTGGTGGCCATGGATAGACATTACTTCCAAAACACTGGAGCGTATGACCCACTCATGGCACTGCAGGGTGGAGAAAATCTTGAACTCTCCCTTAAGGTAAGTCCTACACCAATATAAGACACAGGTGGGGTTTCTGGCATGGTAATGGTAGCGGTGATAGTTAGAGCATGGCAGAAGCCAGACTAGGAGTTATCTAGGGGGAAAAGTACAAATTCATTATGAATAGGTCTGCTAAATCTCCCCATTCTTCCCCCCTTCCCATCTGTCTTGTGCCCCACCTTGATTTTACTTAGTTTCCCACATGAACTTGACCTTTAAAACCTGGAACTAGCAGTCACTCACACCCTAGCATAAACCTGAAATTCTCTGCTTGCGGCACACTTAGCATCTTTACACACCACCCACAGGCCCCAAATCTGTTCACTGAGTAGCCTAGTCCAAATCGCGTGTATTGTTTTGTCCTAAGAATTTAGCACCTGCTAGGCACTGCCCGACTTCCAAACTTTGGGATCCCATGCTTCACATCGACTTTATCCTGATACTTTTAGCATGACACACAGATAGGCATCCTCTAAAGCACAGAGAGCTAATATCCAAGTTATCAATCACCTCAGACCTGTAGTTTGCATCATTTCCAACAGATGTCACTGTTTCTCACAAAAGGTAAAAATAGCCCCTAGAGGTCTGGGAAGCCCCTGGGACACATGGTTTGGGAAGCCATCTTGGTGATTTTAGTCCATGGGTTACCTATCCCAGAACTGTGGCATTGTAACTTCTGCTCCTCCAGGCTGGATGGAACTTTCAAATGAACTTTAGACACTTGGGGATGGGAGGGTGCAGGAGAACCTTCTGGAAGAAGTGAAGACTGGAGGAAGGGTTTCTTTCATCCCTGTCCCTCAAGCCACTGGCACCTATAAAGGAGATCTCACAAGCTTTTAGATGCCCCTGGCCAGTTGGGGGCATCTTTTTCTTTGTCTTGTGTCTGCTGGGGAGGGAGAGGGTTGCCATCCCTGGGCTGCATCTGTCACCAAGGGCTGGATCTGCACATACCTTCCCCTCCACATCTGGCCTCTTGGCCACTTTGTGCTCATGACCTCTGGTGTGTTTTTACAGAGATCCCCATTCTTGGAAGGGGAGGGGGAGAGTTGCTCACTTTCTCCCTTCATGGCAGGCCTGGCTCTGTGGTGGCTCGGTGGAAGTCATCCCCTGCTCTCGAGTGGGACACCTGTACCCAAGTCAGGATACCCGCACCTCCCTGGACAAGAAGGCTATCCTGATGAATAAGGTCCGCATTGCTGAGATCTGGCTGGACTCATTCAAAGAAACCTTCTACAGACACAGCCCAGAGGCCTTCACTCTGAGTAAGGTGAGGAGAGGACAGGGAGGGGGGCTCTGAGACACACTCACACCCCTGGGGAGCAGGCTGAGTGGAGGAGTTCCATGCCCCGCCCATCCTTGATCTAGGGAGGGACAGTGTACACAAAAATGAGAGGTATGTCCTAGAGAGGCCCAGAGTGGCTCCTCAGGAGACGTTGTGGTTGAACCGTGGCTGAGTGGATTCACTTCTGACACCCAGAGAAGTGCTTAGTGAATATTCTGGCCCCTGAGGGTTGGGCTAGAATTTAGACTCACCGGGTGCTGGAGGCTCATGCCTGTAACCCTAGCTACTCAGGAAACTGAGATCTGAGAATCCAGATTTGAGGTCATCCAGGGCAGGGAAGTCTAGGAGGCTCTTATCTCTAATTAGCCAGGGAAAAAAGCCAGAGATTTGCCTCAAGAGGTAGAGCACCAGCCTGGAGTTTTTTTTGCTCCAGGCAATTATAGAAATGGGGACCCGTCATGATGGTAATTTCCTTTATAGCTGACTGTTCTGTTTTTGAAAAAAAAAAAAAAGAAATTGTTTATCTAGTTGGTGATTGGGAAGTTTTGAAGTCCTTGGTGTGTTCATTCAGCCAAGCTCTTCATTTTATAAAATAGAAAGCTGAAGCCTCATGGAATAGTAAAGGAGTTAAAGGCTAAAGAAAAGCAGGGAGGGAGCCAGGAGTAGAGAGAGAAGTCTAATGGACCCAGAAGTAGACCAGACCAGCCTCACAGTAGTTTGTCTTCTGCCTCTCAGCTTCCTCATGTCTAGTTATAGTAATCCTCACATATAGACACCATCCCTCTTGGACAAGCTGGAATCCTGTAAAGTATCTCCCCTGGATTTCTCCGAGTTTGTGGGAGAGGTAGGAGGCATTCATTTTCACGGTGGGACCTCCAGCCCACAAGCATAGTAAGTGTGCCATAAATCTTCATTGATGGAATAAATGGACCATGTAAAGATTGTTAAACTGAAGCCAAGGTCCAACTCTGGCTTTTTAGAAGCTATTGAGTCTGGGAAAGTCATTTTAACACCAAGAGTAACTGTGACAGTACAACAGAAATATGAAGCCAGGCACCAGTGGCTTATGCTTGTGACCCTAGCTACTCAGGAGGCTGAGATCTACGGATTTGTGTTCAAAGCCAGCCCAGACAGGATAGTCTGTGAGACTCTGATAGCTACTGAAACTATCAAAAAGGCAAAAAGTAGAGCTATTCTTCAAATGGTAGGGTGCTAGCCTTTAGCAAAAAGAAGCTCAGGGACAGCACCCAGGCCCTGAGTTCAAGCCCCAGACCAGCACCAAATAAAAGAGAGAAACAGAGATGGGGTGGGGAGAAGGAGGGATAGGAGAGAGGAAGGAAGAAAAAGAAGGATGAAAAGTGCTGTGGAAAATTCCAAATACCAACTAGATATTAGGCTTACTGTAAGCCCATAGGCCATCATTCTTCTCTTATCTGCTCTTGTCTCTGAGGAACACTAATGAAGGACACACATGTCCTCTGTTCATCTGATGACTTTTGCAAGGAGAATGGCACCCTTACTGGTCAGTGAGAAGACACTGCACGGAGGATTCCTATTTATCTACCTACCTATCATCCATCCTTCATCTATCTAGCATCTATCTATAATCTATCTATCCATCCACCCATCTATCCATTCTCCATCTTCTATCTTTTATCCATCCTTACCATCTATTACCCATCCATCTATCCTTTATCATCTATTATCTATCCATTATCTATTTTGTATACACCTGTATGTACACAGTCCCTTTAATTCATGTTTTAGAAATGTTGTTATCACTTAGTTTGATTCCACTGATGTCCCTGAACGTATTTAATAGCATATACTTATTTTAAATGTAAACAGCTTTTGCTTGAAAATTCCTAGTCCTAAGCCTCGCCACTGGGGGACTGGATGTGGCCTTGTTTCTTCCTTTCTTCAGTGGTGTTGTACAGAAGGGGAAGATCCAAGTCAGTGTGTCCCTGGTTTGAGGTCATGCAAAGTTGAATGGATTTGTCAGGTTGTCTCTTCACTATCTTAGTGATGGAATGCCTGTGAGAAAATGTCTTTGCTTTGGTAACAAAGTCTGCACTGTGGAGAGGTTAGAGACATCTCAAATAAAGATTAGTGATGTAAATAAGCCATTAAAAATTTGTTTCAATTTCCTTACAGGAAAAAGCAATAGATCTCTTTGGTTTAATGGTAGGTAAAGATGCTGGGAATGCAAGAAATCCTGAGTTAGGAAGGTTAATGGTGGGGTTCTTGATAGCTTATCCCCAAAGTCCCAAACTTTAATTTATACCAACATTAAAAATTTGTGTAGCTACCCATCCACATACAATTACATAATGATTGTGTCACCTAATGGAATGACTCATTAATAGAGTGACTCAGCAGCCTCACCTGGTCCCTAATCCTACAGTTTCCCAACTGATCTCATCTCAGCTGCCTCTGGGCCAGTTCCTAGGCGTGTGTCTAGGCACACAGCCCTCTGGTTCACCAATTCCCACCGATAGTCTCAAAGCCCCAACACCAAGATTTGATTCCCTGGTCTTTATAGAGTGAAGATCTGGTAAGTGACCAGAGGGAGTGCTGTCATTTCCAGTTGTGCTGTTTCCACGCTGTAGGGTAGATCCACACTGCATGGTCCCTTCTCCCAACACAAGTTTTCCCCATTGACCACAGGGCTGGGAGCTGGGTTCTTGGGCACCTCTCTCTGTCCCAGTCCTTCCTCTTCTCCCAGCTGCCTCCTATGTGAACTATCCCGCAACTCCTCTATGAACTCTGGCATGACACAAACTTTCCTCATGTGGGTACTGGTGTCTTTCTTTTCCCCCAGGCTGTGACCCTAGACTTCAGGGAGCGTATGAGGCTGCAAAGGAGGCTTGATTGTCGGACCTTCCACTGGTTTCTGGCCAACATCTACCCTGAGTTGTACCCAGCAGAGCGCAGACCAAGGTTCACTGGAAAGGCAAGGCATGGATCTGGGGAGATGGGGAGGGAGGAAGGGAAGTTTCCCAGGACAAGAGCTACTGTTCAAATGCTTTTCTATTATCTTAGTCAAGCAGTGGTGAGCTGAGCAAGGCCTCAGGGGTTTTCTGTCCAACCTGCCTCTAGGCCAGCCAGCCTGAAGAAAGTAGCTAGGTTGCCATTAACTGTACCCCAGATCTCCTGACCAGCCTTCTCCCTCAGGATCTGTGATTTTCACTTGACTCCATTCCTTATGAGTAGAGTTGAGGAATGGGACCTGGCTCAGGGCCTGCTATGGACGTTGGGGTTCACTTGTTTGTGGGTGTCCACTTGCAGCTCCACAACACGGGACTTGGACTCTGTGCAGACTGCCAGGCAGAAGGAGACACTCTGGGCTGTCCAGTGGTGCTGGCACCTTGCAGTGACAGGCGACAGCAGCAGGTAGGTGCTCAACTTTCTCAGGACAGGTAGCAGCGCAAAGAAGTTTCTTGCTCTACTTCCTTTCCTATAGTCCAATATCCCCTGAGGGCCCCTTTCCCTGACTGTGACTATTTGTCATAGCTCTGCCCACTTCAACCCCAGCTTATGCCAAGGAAGTTTGTCCATCACCTCGGGGGCTTGAAGTAGGAAAAATACCCTTCCCCAAGTATGGTCCCCAGGCTTGCCTCTAACATGTGGTTAGGGTTCATATATAAATTGCATATGTGGTTTGGCATATTTCACTTGCAGAGTACCATGTAAAACAAAAGTGTGGCATCTCTAATTAAACAAGTGTTAAGGATTTCAAGATGGAGAAGCCGTGTGCTAAATTTAAGTTTATTAAACCAAGCACATGTATACGAGTTGTATTGCTCAAATCCAGCCAGTCCTGTCTTAGAGCCACAAAATTAATATAAAAATTCATTTGGGCTGTGTCTGGCAGGAAAAACAAAAAAAATAGGTTTGTCAGGATGTGCCTTCGTTAGAATTCATAGGCTTCTCCACTAAAGGCCCTCCCTCCCGAAGGACATTGGCATCCCAGTGCTGTGGCAAATGTGACGATCGTGAGCCAGAGTCAGCGGCAGATGCCACAAACAGCAAGAGAGTCCATCCAGAGAGCTGATGAGGACATCAGCTACTCCACAGTACACACAGACTTCTTTCTAGATTAATCCATGTGGTAGTTAATAGGACAATGGAGGAACATGCCAGAATAACATGAGACACCTAAAATATAAGGACTTCAGGGACAAGACTGGTGTCACA